>NW_024347793.1:1090998-1098717 GCF_902729225.1 Pteropus medius | reverse complement strand
GGCTCTCCCCAGGACCAGACGAGGGCGGGGCTGCGAACACGACCCTTCCCCCCCAGAGCCTTCCGGCCCTGCAGCCTGGGGGCGCTGGGGGGGGTGCGGGGGGGGCAAGTGTCTTTCCAAACTCGGTGTAACTGAATCCAGTGACATTTCCTTTTTTTTAAATAGCGTATTTTTTTTCCTTTTTTTTAAAAGAAGAAACAAACAGAAAAACAAAAAAAACTTGCCAGTCAACAAATGTAAAAAGAAAAACGTTGCTTATCCCTGTTCTGTTCACAGTGTGTTTTTTTCACCGCAGAGAACGTTCTCGTGGGATGGCCGTGTCCGCACGCGCGCCGACACCTGTCCCCGTGGCTGGCTTTTTTCTTTTTCCTGCCATCGGAAGGCGGGCTTCACTCAAGAATAGGACGTCCTTTTGCTCCTAGTTTCGTTTCTTTCTTTTTCTGTTTTTTTTCCTTTTTTTTTTTTTTTTTCCCCCATGAAATTTCAGACATATCAAGGGACCGTTTGGTAAGGTCGGGCTCGAGGCCACCAGCTTCGGGTTCGAATGTGCCAGGGCGGGCGCTGCCGCGGGAGGTGGCAGTGACCCACCTGTCCCGCAGCCCGCGCCCCGTCACTCGCCCCCGAGGGGGATGAATGAGCAAAACCGGAGCTTCCGCCTCTTCGGGGACAGAGCTCTGTGCCGCCTCGGTTCAGGAACCTTTCTCCCAGGACCAGGGGGCAGTTTCGGGGCAAAAGCAGAAAGGACGGGATCTCCCACCCCCCAAGCAAGTGACTTTTTCTCTTTGTACGAGAGCGGCTCTGTCGTGGCTCTCAAATGCTCTATACAAACAAGCAGTGGGGTGGTTTTCCCACCTCTGTGTATGTAGATATATCAACTTTGTATTAAAGGAAGGTCGTCCGACCCCGGCCAGTGGTGGCGTCTTTGTCATGCCCCTGTCCGTCCCGTCTCGTCCCTGGGCCTGGCAGGGGCCCGGAGAACTGACGCGTTTTCATTCTGTCATGTGACTGTCCAGTGAGGAGTGGGGCCCAGAGAGGGGATGCTGCAGGTCCGAGGTCACACAGCGTCCAAGGAGCCACGCTGGACTTCGAACCCAGAACCCAAGTTCTGGTCTTACAGGGGCTGCCTCAGTGATAATAGTTATTACTGTCGCCACCACGGAGCATCTACCAGGAGCCAGCTCCCTGAGATGTGGGTGTCATCACCTCAGTTTACAGATGCGGAAACGGGGACTCAGGGAAGGCACCAATCAAAGCTCACAGTGGGTTTGAAACGGAGCTGAGGTTCATCCGCTGGCCAGTCTTACCCACAGCCCCAAACGGCACCCCCTGCCGCCTTCTCCAGAAGGGGCCGTGGCGGGGCTGAGCCCGTGGAAGGGAACATTGCTTAGGGAGCACCATTCTTAACCAGAGGCGACCCGCACTCAGAGCCAGAGTCAGACCCCGGGGTTTGGAGGGCAAGCCGCTTCCTCTCTACACTTCGCCCAGGAGCCAGAGACGGGATGAAAGGTACCTCCCCTCGCAGTCACGCAGAAGCTTCAGGGACGAGAAGGAGTGGTCTTAGGATAGGAGCCCAGCCTGGGGAAGGGGGTCACCCCATTTAGAAACCCTCAGACCCAGTAGAAGATGCGACTGATACCGTCAGTAAACTTAGTCAAATAGATCGATCAGACTCTATATCCCGAACCCCCAAATCCTCAAACACACACGGGACATTTATAAAAAGTCAGCATTCAGAAAAACCAGAGGCGGACAGCTGTACAAACTCCAAGAAGCAAATAGTAGCTGAGATAACCTCATCTGGGCACCAGGGAAGAGTCTGCAGTAAAGTCAGCCTACAATGGGAAATTATAAAACACATTTCTAAGTCAGGCTTGGGTATAAAGAAGCAATCAACAGAAGTAACGATGTTTTTGAAACGGAACAAATAGTCCATCATACAGTGAAACCTGTGGACTGCAGCCAAAGGCATGCATACCCAGAGAAAATGCATAGGCTTCAACACATTGATCAGAAAAGAAGACATTTGAAAAATAAGTGAACTTAAAAAAACAAACCAACTTTCAATTAAAATAACTGGAAAGGAATAGAAAAAATCCTAATAAAGAAAAAGATAAGAGTGGAAATTAACTCTAATTGGGCATCGTTGAGTTATTCTCTTGCGTTAAAAACATTTAGCTCCTGACTTCTGAATTCGATAAGGGAGAATGGTCCTCTTAATGACAGATCGTGGGACAAAAAGAGAAGTCAGACTTACCTGAGCCTGGTCCTAGCTTAATCATCCAAGACTTCACCAACAGGCTAGAGGGCTAGTCTGTCCAGAGAACTCCTACTCAGTCCTCTAAGCCCCATTCTAAAAGCCCTTCTAAGAAAGCATCATTTATTTCCCTTCTCTGGTCTCCCAAGCCCAAAAGCATGAGGCCAAAGTGTCTGAATAGGGTATACTTTGCTCTCCGTACTGGAAACTGGACAAAGGATCTTTAGGGAAGGTTACTAGGTGTGACCCTCAGCTCTGTGGTTCAGCCCTTGAGATGGCCATGGTTGGGATAAGCGGTGGCAGGCAGGGATTTATCGGGCCTTCCTCGGAGAGGAGAGCCCTAAGGAATTGGTTCAACCTATAGGCGTGTCCACCAAGACTCCGAGCATCTCCGGTTGCCTTGGTCCTGACACAGGATATAACGTCCACCCCCATTTATTGAGCACTCATTATATGTTGCCTCGCACCATCTCATTCGATCCTGACAATGCACCAATGGATAGATGAGACTATAAACTCAAAAAGGTCAGGTCTCTCACCGAAGATGATGCGGACGTAAGTGGTAGAACTGGACATGGGCCCAGGTCTGCCCCCTTCCCATGGCCACAGTGAGGGAGTTGAAGCCATCTTTGAGCTCTGTCTGCTCGTGGTTAGTGTCAGCCACACACACCACAGCCCCAGGCTGGGAAGAATGGAGCCTAGAGCAGAGCCCCCCGACCCATTGCCCAGGATCTGTCGGGGGCCCAAGCGCCGCAGTACTCTGTTAAGTGCAAATACCCAAAATACACACTCTGTCCCTAACGACATCACTTAAAAATGTCTAAAACAAAAACAGCCTCAAGGAGGAATGGAGGGAGGGAACCACAATGGTGCTGAGACTCACCCTCACTCGAAACAGAAAGACCACGTCGTCAGAATAAGGATCTCGAGAAGACGAATGACACAATAGCCAACTCGATCAAAGAGGTGCGTGCAGGACTTTGCACCCAGCAAATGAAGAACGCACGCTCTGTCCACACACGGAGCCGTCACGAAGGCGGAGCCCGTGTCAAGCCAAAAAGGAAAGCTCAACAGCCTAGCCACGATACAAGAAAATAAATCGACGATGACGTCTAAGTCCTGAATCCACATGATTAAAAGTATTGAATAATGAGTTAAAGATAAGTCATGTAAATTACAAAACATTTAGAACTGAACAAGAGGGCTGCAAATAAAAACCAGTGGTACGCAACCAAAAATGGACTCAGAGGTAAATTTAAAGTCCAGCGCGTTTATGGGGGGAGGGAGATCACTGAATAGAAATAAAATAAGCAGCCAAAGAAGTACTCAGAGGGAAATGTGTAGCCTTATATAAATTTACGAGGAAAGTAACTAAAACTAGTTAAAGCTTTCAACTAAGCATCTACAAATAAGTCCAAGGTGAGTCAAGGGAAAACATTAAGAAAATTTGAAATTAACACGTAGGAAACTGGCAACAACAACAACAACAACAAAATAATATGAAAAGTTAGATTTTTGGAAACACCCGTAAAAGAATTGGACCTTTTTCAGGAGAACAGGAGGCAGAAACAACATTAGGGATGACGGGGCACCAACTGCTATTACAGAGGAGAGATTTTTAAAGGATGAGCACGTGTCGTGTATATACGACTTTAAACCATTAAGTGTGAAAAAGAAAATTGAAAAATCTAGAACAAATCAAAATTAAATTGAGTCATTAGAAAGTGAATAACCTTAGAAAATGTTGAAATGATGGTCAAGCATCTATCCCCCTACAAAATTCATTCCCAGATGGTTTTTCAGGAGAATTTTGCCAAATCTTCAAAGAAGAGCTGATCCGCATCTTATGTATAAACTATGTCAGCTTATAGCGGGGACACGAGAGTACTTAAACTACAAGGACGACCTGAGGTGGGGGATAAAAAGCACATTTCTCTTACGTGTCTAGATGCAGAAAGGCTAAGAAAATCCCAGCCATGCAAATCGAGCATCTCATTAAGAGACTAGGAAGGAGTTATGGAATGCAAGGATGGTTTAATATTAGAAAATGCACTCAGATTAAATTGTTACCTCGGAGAGCAAGTCAAGAGTAGTAGAAAGGGTACGTAACCCTTGACTCAACACGTCTGCTCTGAGATACATGCCTTACACAGACCCCTGCAGATGTGCTCAAGGAGACACGTACGGGTACATTCATAGTGGCAGTATTTAAGAAATTGGAGCCAACTTAAATATCCACCATCAAGAAAACGTATAAGGATTTCTACATGGTCTCTCAGTGGAACACTATGCAGTAGTGAAATGAAGCAATTAGAACTCTGCCCTCCAACATGAAAATGTTCAAATACGCTGAGCAAAACAAGCAGCAGAAAGAAAAGGTAGTATAATTCTACCACGGAACACTTTAAAACACATAAAGCAAATCTATAGTAGAGATAAACATATAAGCAGCAAATATATAAACCTCATCTATATGGCAGCACCACCCAGAGCAATCTACATATTCGAGGCAATCTCTATCAAAATCCCAATGACCTTTCTTGCAGAAATGGCCATGCCAGTCCTCAAATCCATATAGAATTTGCAAGGGGCCCAGAATAGACGGCACGATCCTGAGAGAGATCACTGATGTTGGAGGCTCCACACGTCCCAATTTCAAAACTGACGGTAAGCAAATCCCTATGATACTGGCATAAAGACAGACATATAGATCAGTGGAAAAAGAGCTGAGAGTTCTTTAACATCGATGGCCGTTGATTTTTGACAAGGACACCAAGACCGTTCGATGAACATAGAACAGTGTTTTCAACAAATGGTGCTGTACGAGTGGATGTCCACAGGCCAAAGAGCGAAATTGGACCCCCTACCTAACGTCATACGCAAAAGTTAACCCCAAATGGATCGAAAACCTAAACATAAGAGCTAAAGTATAAAACTCTTAGAAAAACTCGTCAATAAACAAATTCACGGTGAGTATTCCGTCCAGGCAGGAAGAAATGGGATGCGTTCAGCAGAATATACAGGTAACTTCAACGAAGCGTGTAGTGTTTTACTTTTTAAGTTGAATATGAAGGATATGGGGTCCATTATGTTATTATATCAGTTTTGTATATCTGGAATAATAAAATAATAAATCTATCAATGGAAAACGGGAGAAGTATTTGATTTAAAAAAAAACTTTCATAAATTAGCTTGACACTTTAGAAGTTGGTGAATTTTTTCTATAAAGAACCAGATAAAAGTATTTTAGGCTTTGTAGGCCAGCAAGTCTCTGTTGCAACCAGTCAGGGGGACTAGTCAACCAGCCACCTCGAAAGAATCATCTTTGGCTGTACCGAAAGTAATAAGGAAACCAAACAAAAGACCAGTTACAGAGCTGCCATAAAAAGCTCTATTTCTGAAGTCGATGCAGCTCAACTAAGAACGCTTCTCGCCACGGAGAGCTCTGAACCAATTTCTCGTCAAGTGCTCAGCACACTCACATTTAGACCTTTGTGACTGTGTACTCACGGGCCAGAAAAAATGCAATCGTCCACATAGAAGAGAGGTCCGTCTTCCCACACTTCTGCCTTTGAACCTGACTCTCACGCGCGCTCACAAGGTCTGGCAGAGTTCACCGACTCTTTCCCGCTCCTGGCAGAGTTCACCGACTCTTTCCCGCTCCTGCGTACGACCGGAGTGCACTCTCTGGCTTGGAGAGAGGCATTTTTTTAAGTCATTTTTCGTATCACTAGGATATGTACAAGTATTACCTGGTACAAAGTACCTGTGAACTCTATGTTTCAGAAAGGAAGCCAGCAAGCAAGGCAGGAAGGGAACGATGAGGAGGATGATGATAGTCATGGTAGCAAAATCAGTTGGTAAAATAAAAAAAAAAGATGGTTGGGCCACAATCTTACACCGCATACGAAAATAAACCCGAATTGGATGAAAGACTTAAATGTAAGGCCTGAAATCATAAAACTCCTAGGAGAACACACGGGCAGCGAACGCTGACGTCGCTCTCAGCGGCATCTTTTGGGATACGTCTGCTCGGGGCCACGTCAAACCGAAAAGCCTCTGCACAGCCAAGAAAACCGACGAATCGAGAAGAAAACCTACTGAGCGGGAGAAGATATTTGCAAACGATACGTCTGAAACGGTTCATCCAAAATATATAAGGAATTGTACAACGAAGACCAAAAAAAAAAAAAAAAAAACGATTAAAAAAAGCGGAGGGCCTGAATAGACATTTCTCCAAAGAGGCCAACAAACATATGAAAAGATACTCGATGTCATTAATCATCAGAGAAATGCCAATCGAAACCACAATGAGATGTCACCTCGCCCCTGTCTGAATGGCCGTCATCAATAAATCAGCAAACGACATGTGCTGTCGAGGACGTGGAGAAAAGGGAGCCCTCGTGCTCTGCTGGTGGGACTGCGAACGGGGGGCGCCATACGGAAAACGGTCTGGAGGTTCCGCAGAAACCCAAAGATAATGCAGCCATTCCTTTCCTGGGTCTGTATCCAAAGAAAACAGAAACTGATTTAAAAAGATATACACGCCCTATGCGACCTGAGTCCATCCCCAGGCGACCGCACGAGGATGCGGTACATACATACGATGGAACGTTGCTCCGCCACAGAAAAAAGGATGGCCGTTTTTGCGACAACGTGGATGGACCTAGAGGGTGTTATGCTAAGTGAGATAAGTCAGGCAGAGAAAGACAAATACCGTATGATTTCACTTACGTGCGGAATCCTAGCCACAAGCCACAAGCCAAAGCGATGGATAAACGAAAGAAACAGACCCACAGACGCAGAGAATGAGCCAACGGTTGCCAAGAGGAAGAAAGGAAGGAAGGATGAAGGAAGCAGGACATTTGCATAGCCTCAGTTTCTCCACACAGTAAGCTCTTTAATTACAAAGGGAAAAAACCAGTAACGTGGCGTTGGAGAAACCTGGTCATGTGATCAGCCATCACCCCAGGTGAGACACGTCAACGGCCTGAGAAGGACACATCGCTTCCGTGACATTCTTGCCCCGAAATGCACAACCTTAACCTCCTCGTGAGTAAACATCGGACAAACTCAAACTGAGGGACCTTGTGCAAAATAACGGGACAGGATCCTCCGGTATGTGAGGATCACAAAAGACAGGGAACGAGGGGCCCTGTCGCAGGCCGGAGGCGACGCGGGTTCTGGGCCAGCGACGGGCGTGAGGGGCCACACCGCTCACCTCCGAATGAGGCCTGCACACGGGTCACTCGCCCTTGCCAGGGGGACTCCCCGACCCCAGCGCGAGAGGCTGGGCGGAGGACCCGCGGGAACTACTCCGTATTGTCGGTGCGGCGTCTCCGTGGGTCCACCGCTGAATCAAATGAAAAAGTCATAATAATTGTTTTAAAGTCATCAGCTAATGCTAACGACAGCAGTAACCAGGGAGAAATTGTAAACAAAAGGGACACTGGATCATAAGGTGG
>NW_024347793.1:1087412-1087843 GCF_902729225.1 Pteropus medius | reverse complement strand
ACAGTCAAGGAACACATAGTTTGTATGTTGCGTGTGTCATATACTGTATTTACAATGATGTCAGCTAGAGAAAAGGAAACGTGATTAAGAAAATCACGAGGCCGGGAAAACACATCTAGAGTGTTCACTGAAAAAAAATATGTGCGTGGGTGGACCTGTGCTGCTTGAGAGCAAACCGCATGTCAAAATCCCGCACCACGTGCGGTGGTCTGAGGCCTCTGGGGGTGATCTGGGAGCCCCCATGAATGAGAGGAGTGTCCTCATGACAGAGACCCCTGAAAGCTCCCTGCACCTTCTGCCACGTGAGGACACAGCGAGAAGGTGCCAGCCGTGGACCAGGGAGGGGCGCTCACCCAACGCCAGATCTGCAAGAACCTCGATCTTGGACCGCCAGCCTCCAGAACCGTGGGACGTGAATGTCTGCTGTTCAT
>NW_024347793.1:1062265-1087359 GCF_902729225.1 Pteropus medius | reverse complement strand
CGGCTCCAGGGACAACCACGGTTCTGATTTCTGTCACCAAGAACCAGCCCTGCCTCTTCCTGAGCGTCACAGAAACGAGGCCACGCAGCGTGTGCTCCACATCCGACAAGGAGAGTCAGGCGTGTGTTGCGTGTCGCTCCTGTGTTGTGCTCCCTCCCCACCCCCACCGCCCCCCAATCACATTCTGAGGCAGGATTATCCGTTCTTCGGTTGGTGAGCGTTTGGGTTGCTTCCAGTTTGGGGTCGAAGCTGCTGCGAACATTCTTGTACAAAGACTGGGACAGGTATGGACCACGTGTTCCATAAGCGACAGAACAGTTCGTGACAACGGGGAAGAGCCGGCCCCTGGCGACACCCGGAGTGGACTGCTGGGTCCGCTGGCCTCCTAGTTTTTCAAAGGACATCGGGTCTGGGGCTCAAGCCCCCAGGCAGGAAAATCTCTGCTAACGTGATTGTTTCCAATACATATTTTTAAGTAAATTTTGTTTTTTTTAGAGCAGTTTTAGGCTCACAGCGAAGCTGAGCGGGAGGAATAGATTTCACACGCGCCCCCGCCCCCCTCCACACACTGTCGGCACCCCCTCCGAGTGCATCTGCGATGACTCGACAGGGACACGTCATCGTCACCCAGGGTCCGTCGTGGACGTCAGGGTTCGCTCTTGGTGTCCTGCATCCTACGGGTCTGGACGGATGTGTAATGACACGTGTCACTAGTACAGCGTCATGCAGAGGAGTTTTGCCGCCCTAAACACCCTCCGTGGCCCCCATTGACCCCGCCTCCCTCCTGGAAGCCCTGACAGCCACCGATCGGTCCTTTTGCTGTCCCCGTAGTTCGCCTTTTCCAGAATGTCACGGAGCTGGAATCGTGCAGCTTGCAGCCTTTCCAGATGGGCTTCTTTCGCTTAATAACACGCGTTCCAGTTTCCCTCGTGTCTTTTCACGACTGGATAGCTCACTCCTTTTTAGCACCGAATAGCATTCCATTGTCTGGGTCCCACCGTTTCTGTGTCCATCACCTCCTGAGGCACATCTGGGTTGCTTCCAGGTCTGGGCAATGGTGAGGAAAGCTGCCATAAACCTTTAAGTGCAGGTTTTCGTGCGTACTTAAGCTTTTCACTCCTTCGGGTAAATCCCAGGGAGCGTGGGTTCTGCATCGCACAGGAAGAGTACGCTTAGTTTTCGAAGAAACCGCCCAACTGTCCTCCAAAGTGGCCGCACCAGTCTGCGTTCCCGCCAGCAACGGGGGAGCGTTCTGGTGCTCCACAGCCTCGCCAGCGTTCGGTGTTGTCGGGGTTCCTGGCTTGGGCCGGTCCACCAGGTGTGCAGTGGTGGCTCGCTGTGGCTTTAATGTGCCCATGCTGCGGAAGCCCCTTTAAAATGCTCCTTCGCCACCTGTGTACCTTCTTGGTTTCTAGGTCCTGGGCTGTTTGTTTTACTGTCTCTGCCCCACAGTTTTACTGAGATCTACTTGACCCCTAAGATTTGCATATATCTAAGGGGAACGGTGCGATGTTCTGATACACGTTGCACCGCGGAGCGATCGCCACAGTCACGCCGATTGACCCCTCACAGCTACCTTTTCGTGTGTGTGGTAAGAAGACGTGAGAACTACCCTCGGCAGATTTCAAGTATACGATACGGTGTCGTTAACCGAATTTACCAGGGGAGCCGCACATCAGATTTCTTGAACCGATTCGTCCTGCGTAGCTGAAAGTTCGTACCTTTGCCCCGGAACCTTCCGTTTCGCCCCCGCCTCCCCCACCCCCCCAGGCCCGGCATCCACCGTTCTGCGCTCTCTCTGCTCTCAAGGGTTCGACATCTCTTGTCCTTTTGATAACAGGCAAGGGGGAGGTGAGAGCTCGTTGTGGGTTTGATTTGCATTGTCCCGGCAATCAGTCAGGCAGGCATCTTCCCGTGTGTCTGCTGGCCGTCGGTGTGTCCTCTTTGGAGAAATGTCTGTTCAGGTCCTCTGCCCAATTGTCAATCGGATTGTTTGGCTCTTTTGGTGTTAGGTTGTGTGAGTTCCTCATATATTCTGAATAGCGACCCCTCATCAGAGGTGTCGTTTGCAAATGTTTTTCCCGGTTCTTATGCCGTCGTGTCATTCCGTTGATTGATAGCTTTTCGCCGTTGGGTGTGACGTGAGCTCGTCGTTGATTTTAAGAGTTCTTTGTGTATTTCGGATAACAGTCCTTTATCAGAAATGTCGCTTGCAAATATATTCTCCCATGTATTTATTTTCATGATAATCTGGCTCGTACACAGGGGACACCGTCTGCGGCTCTGTCTGAGTTGGTGGGAGACCCTGGCGGACCAGCTGCCCAGACCACTCGACTTTGGGGAACATCCTGCTGAATGAAAATGAACGCAAGGACCAGCCTGGAATAGAAAATCGTTCTTTTTGAGAACATCTCAAAAGCCGTTTTCTTCACCTGCTCAGCCTGTAACCAGTGAATTCATTAAAATCCAGAAGAAAGAGGGAAAAGGAAGCGGGTGAATTCTCATTTTCTCCTTGCATTTCAATCAGGGCGGACAATGGGCAGCGGCAGCCAGAGCGCGTCAGCGAGGCTGTCCCCACCCCGGGCCCGGACGAGACCCTACAAAGGCCGGCCCGTCTGCCCGCTTTGTTCACAGGCAGCGCCTGCCTTCCCGGTCTCCGGCCCCCTCTGAGGGGGCTCTGGCTGAATGCACCTCCTGAATAGCCAAGCGTGCTGTCTTGGGGCCCCGCTGTCTCGAGGCCCTGCTGATGGCGCCCCGCTCTGGGACAGCTGGGTGGGCTTAACCCCCTCCCTCCCAGTCCTCGCTTCCCGGAGCTGGAGCTCAGAGCCCGCTGGCTTTATCGCCCGTACAACCAACTGTCCCCTGCTTCCCTCCAGGCTTATAAGCCGCGAGAAGCACAGTGACTCCACATCTCACGCGCTCGGGTGGCCGATTAAAACAGAAGGACGTGAGGCGAGCCAACAGGGTGTGGGGGAAGCGGAGCCCTCGTCCGCTGCTGCCACCGGGGATTCGAAATGGCAGAGCCGCCGTGGAAGGGTGCAGAAGCTCCTGAAAGCTTCAACGGAGAATTATGACAAAACCCAGCAGTTCCACCCCCCGGGAACTGAGATCACACATTTGTGCAAAAACCTCTGGCAAATATTCCTCGGCCATGAAAAGGCGTGACGCTCGAGACTCTGTTCGTGAATCTCGGAAACGTGACGGGCGCTCGGCGAGAAGCCAGATGCGCAAGGCCACACGGCGTGTGATTCCATTTACGTGGCACGTCCAGAAGAGGCACGTCCGTCCGCGGAGACAGGAGGTGGCTGTGTGGTTGCCAGCAGCAGGGGAGGGGGAGCAATTACTGACGAGGACAGTTGCTTCTCGGGGTGATGGAATGTGCTGGAACTAGATAGCGGTGATGCTTATACAATATTGTGACTATTGTAAAAACCACTGACTTGCACACTTTAAAGCAGTAGATCGTATGCTGTGTAAATTCTCCCAAGGCAAGTCCCTCCCTCCCGGCCTCCTGCACCAACTTTGCCCTGTCTGTTCCCTCTGCCTGGAGCACCCCCCACCCCACCCCGCTTCGGCTGCCCCACCTTTCAGGTCCCAGCTCAAACTTCTTCAGAAGTCTTCCTGGCCCCCCAAGCCCAGGTCGGTCCCCTGAAAATACCCTTCTAGCTTCCTGTTTCTTCTCAGAGCTGATCTCCGTTCTGATCTGGTATTTCGGAGCGCGATTACTTGCCCAATGTCGTTTTCCTCCCCTGGACCGTGAGGTCCCCAAAGGCCAGGTCCTCAGCACAGGCCTGGCACAGAGTAGCTGCTCAGTCAATATTTGTCGAATAGGCAAATGAATGAATGAATGAACGAGTGAATGAATCTGGAAGTCTGGTGACCACTTGCTGTCTGGACGAACATGTTAATTGAGCATCTAATGGGTGCCGGGCACTGTCCTGGGTGTGAGGGCACAGCAGTGAACAAGACAGGGCGCCGGGGACAAGCATAGGCTGGCCGGGCAGTTTCTGACGAGGCTCCGGATCTCTGCCTCCCGAGGATCACACCCTCACGTGACCCTTGAGCGTGGGCGGGACCAGGTGGCTTGCTTTAAACAGACAGAAAAAGACAAAAGTGATGCCGAGTCACTTCTGAGATTAGGCTGTAAACCTCTACGACTTCTGTCTCGTTCACACTCTCTGGCCCGCTTGCTCGCTGGCTGTGATGCAGCAAACGGCCACATGCGACACTCATGTCACGAGGGACAGAGGGTGGCCCCGGCCAACAGCCTGCGAGGAACAGAGGCCATCAGTCCCACAGCCCACGAGGACTGATTTCTGCCAACAGCCACAGGATTGAGCCTTGTCCAGTTCAGCCTTCAGGCAAGTCCTCAGCCCCGGACAAAACCTGGTTATGGCCTGCGAGACCCTCAAGCAGGGGACCCACCGAAGCTGCAGCCAGAGTCCTGGACCCCAGGAACTATGGGATAGTAAATGTTGTTTCAAGCTGTTGCATTTGGGATTAATTGTTACGTGGCATTAGCTGACTGAGATAATGCTTGACGGTGCTGTCAGGGGCACAGAGAGGCTCAGCAAAGGTTGGCAGTTTTGATTACTCCTGTCACAAAGGAGGGTGACCAGCTGGACGTGACGAGCCCAGCTCCAGAGGAATGCTACGTCCTAGTGGGGATCCAGACTCTCCCCCAACACACCCTTGGCTCCAAACACGCTACAGTAAGTCCCACAGCAGCCAGCCCTCATTTGGGGCCCGAGCCCCATGCTTGACCACACACGGTCTCTGTTTCAGGGAGTCCCTCGTGCATGTGGCTTTGGGGTGTCATGGCACCCTGTTTCGGTAAAGGGGCTGGTCTTCCCTTCTCCCCACTCCAAGCTACACGGGAAGCGGTCAGGACCACCCTCTCCCGGGCTCTGAAACTGGCAGCGGCATGGGTGGGGGGCAGGAGGCCACGTGTCAAAGCCAGCCGTCCCCCCCGTTTCCATTCTGCAATCCCCCCGCATATCCTCCCACTGGGTCCCTTCCGCTCCAAGACGGCCGGAAGCAGTCGCTGTCACTCACTACCATATGTCCCGTGAGATAAAAGACTGTCCTGAGCACAGGGCACTGTGCCCAAGAAACACAACGCAACCCGAACCACAAATATTCCCGGCCCACGGGCCCGCGGGTCCTGCCACATGGAACACTCGCCTCAAAGCGGGGCGGCCTGCAGGCTCTGAGGGCTGGCGGGCCCTTCCACGACCCCGGTCTGCGGAGACAGGACCGTCCGTGGACCAAGAAAGCGGACGATCGCCTTCCGCCCACATTCCGCTTCTCATCGTGAACCCCACCTCGAGCCTTCCCCGTTCATCTTACCCAAACCGGAGTTAATATTCCGCTAGGATAAAAACAACCCCCAGCGGTCACCTGGATTTATTTCTTTATTTATTTTATAATCTAAATAATGTTTAGGATTTTTTTTTTAAGAGGGAAGAGAAAACTAATTACAGCTTTGAAGAGGGGGAATCGTAAATCACGGCATTACGATGAGAACGGCGACGCGGGCCGGGCCCGCAAGCCGGGGACAGCTTCTTATCTCGTTACGGTTTAATTAAGAATTATGTCCCAGCATCTTCTGTTTCATTATGGTTGGGCCCAGCTGACTTCTAATCTTTTTTACCCGGCGTGCAGGAGGGTCTGGTCCGAGACGCTCGCTAATTAATTTACGACTCTCTCTTTGGGGAACTTTAATAAAATTAGCCTGTGCAGATGAGTGCAGATACGGCGAGCTTCTGGAAGGAACTTTTGCTGTCAGTTATGGGAGTTCTGGAGGGAAGGGCACCGCGGGGGTCCCCGGGGGACCCTGTGGGGGCCACAGGAGGATGCAGCCGTTGCTGTGTGATCTCGGCCACACTTTGCTCCCGTGGCCGAGGGAGGTCTGTCTGCCTGGGTGAGTGTCCTTGGAGCCACCGAGCACCTGCTGTGTTCGGGTCCCAGGCTGGGTGCAGCAGATTCAGCCAGGCTGGGTTTTCTGCCCTTAGGGGAGCTGGCGGATGAGACGAGACTCTAAATCATCTACAAACGCTCGCATAAATACGGCCGTGAGAAGCTCTCCCAAGGCGAGTACGGGAAACTGAGGGAATGCGGAACACGGTGCTCAGACTGGATGGTGGCATCAGGAGAGGCTCCCTGGAGGAGGTGGCGTTTAAGCCGCGGCCTGATGGGTGAAGGAGAGTTGGCTAGGAGAAGGCGGGGTGCAAGGAGCCCTCGGGAGCAGCCTGGGCACAGGCCCTTGGGGCGGAAGGGGCTGGGGTGGGGAGTACAGCGTGAGGTGAGGTCCAGGAGGTGGACTTTGAGACCCATGTGGAGGAGTCTGTCCCAAGAGCAATGGGGGCCCCGGCAGACCCCTCAGCTCCCGCTGAGTGAGTGGACACAGTCCACACTCCAGCCGCATCCTCGTGCGTGCCTCAACACCAAAGGCTGCCGATCGCGAACCCTCGGCTCTGCCTGCGGGACGTTTTTCTGGCCGTAGGAGCAGGCCAGGCCTTGTGCAGAGAGATCGGGGGCTGTCAGGGGTCTGCTGGCTCCACCCAGGGCTCACCTGTCACTCAGCCCTCATCAGAGTTTGGGAGAGACAGGCCCCGGCTCTCTCTCCCTCCGGTGGGACAGCGGCTTGTGTTCTGCACTGCCTCCAGGGGCCCCGGGGTGGCCTGAGCCGTTACCCCGCCGACCCACGACGCACCCTGTGCTGGCTCCTTTCCTCCCCCATCTCGCTGTACCCCACACCGGAATCCCTGGAATTGCCTCTCGTGTAAACTACTCTCCCCCAAGTCTGTGTCGGGGTCTCCTTAGTTCGAGGGAACTCGGACTAAGATCAAGAGTAAATGTCAAGCAGCGATTCAAACAGATAAACGAGGTATGCAGAGGTGAGCGGTTCTGGGCCGGTTGGCACATCCGTGGATCTTAGGACCCCCGGTTCTTCTCTTCCCGCCCTTCTCAGTCACCTCAGGATCCAAAGTGGCTGCCAGAGCCCCAGTCATCACACCTGCATGATAGACAGCGGGAAGGAGAAAGGTGGGTCTTCCGTCTGAATCGGCCTCCGTTAAAGGAGCCACCTAGAAATCCCGCATAAAACCACGAGGATCCCCCTGGCCAGAATATAGTCATGAGATCACATTCAGTTACAAAGGAGGTCGAGAAATGTGGTCTTTACCTAATGCGTTGGTACCCCAAGTAACACCGGGACTCTGTGACTAAAGAGGGAAAATGGCTGTTGGGTGAGCCACCCACAATCTCCGCTGTAAGTGTAGTAAGCCATCCGTTTGTTCATTCATTCATTTGACACTTGTCGAGCAGCTGTGTAGACCAGGCACTCAATATGCGGCAGTGATAAACCAGACCAAGATCCTTACCCTCCTAAAGCCGACATTCTAGCAACAGAGAAATAGGATCAGATTTATGTTTTCAAAAGATGGCTCTGGCTTTTGTGTGGAGAATTAAGTCCCAGGGGAGGTAGGGCTGGGGGCAGGAAGCAGGAGCAGTCTCCAGGGAGGAGGAAATGGGATGAAGGATGTGGTGACAGATAGGTGTTGGGAGTGGCAAGGGAGATGGGGGGTCCCTGGTCACGGCCCAGAGAGGCGGAGGGGAGGGGCGCCCTGCCCAAGACTCTGCCCCTCTGCCCCCCCGCCCACATTGGAGCCAGGCACCGCAGCCGGCTCCCCGTGAAGGCCTGATGGAGGGAGAGTCAGCTCGAGTCCCCGCCTGTGTGGGAATGCCGCCAGCCAGGTTCTGGCTGACAGAGACAGAATGTAACTCTTTGGGAGCTTTTTAAGAAAAAAGAGGATTTACAAAAGGATATTGAGAAATGAAAGCTAAAGCCATAACGATACTCATACCCACTAGAAACATACTAAAGTCAGAGTTTTCAAGCGCAGGCGTATGGAGGGTGCTTTTTTTTCATTTGAATTAATTCTCACTTAAATAGTCACCCGTGGCTATTGACCAATGTGGCTCTAGAATACCTCAGATTTACAAAGACTGACGACATCCAGCTCCAGTGAGGCCAGGACGTGAAGCACCCCGATGAGATGAGCAGACCTCGCTGGCGGGGTGCCAGACGTGGCGAAGCCACTGCGGGAGTGGCTTGGCAGGTGATTGGCTTACGTAGGACCCACACGCCCCGCTCCCAGGCTTGTGCCCCAGAGAAACGGAAGCACGTGTGTACATGAAAACTGACAGACGCATTTTACATCGGCCTTATTTATAATAGCCTCAAACTGGAAATAACCCAGTCATCCTGACAAGTGATGAATGGATAAGCTAACGGGTCCATCTATAAAATGGAACACTACTTTTCAGTAAAAAGGCGTGAACTATTCATGTACCGTGGACGAATTTCAAAACTATTATGTTAAATTAAAAAAGAAGCTAGATGCAAAAGATGACATTCTTTGGGACAACGTTTCTATAAAGTTCAAGGACAGAATGAAGCCCTCTACAGCACCGTATTGGTTTCTCATTGCTGCTGTAAGATGCTACCAAAAATTAAAACAACACGAATTTCTTCTTTCTCAATTCTGGAGCCTAGAGGGTCTCACGTGGGTCTCACGTGGCCAACATCGGGATGTCTACAGGGCCGCTCCCCCTGGAGGCTCCAGGGGAGAATCCATCCACTGCCTCTTCCAGCTTCCAGAGGCACCTACATTTCTTGGCTCGTGGCCCCTTCCTCCATCTTCACGGCCAACAATAACAAGCCAGGTACTTCTCAAATCGCCTCTTCCTCTCTGCCTCCCTTTCCACTTTTAAGAATCTCGGCGGTGACCTTGAGCCTGCCCAGAGAATCCAAGATCAGCTCTCCATTCGAAGGGCGGCTGACCAGCAACCTTCATTCCATCTGCAAACGTAACTGCCTTTTGCCACATCTTTCAGCGTATTTTACAGGTTCTGGGAATTAGGCTGCGGACAGCTTCGGGGGCCCCTCCTTCTGCATACCACTGTAATGCTGCGAATCAGTCCCTGGTTGCAGCTGGGAGGGGACATGAGGGAGCCTTCGAGGGGCTGGCCACGTTCCGCGTCTTGGTCTGGGTGGTGGTCACACTATCCTATGCAAACGTGAAAATTCATTGAGACACACCCTGAAGATAACACGCGCTTCCCTGTCTGGTATGCCCCAGTAATGGTTTTTAAAGAGAACGATGTGACATCAAAGAAGCGCGTGACAAGATATTCAATATCGTTAGCCATCAGGGGAACGCGAACTAAATCCACAGTGAGCTCCTGCTCAACGCCCATCAGAACAGCGAACACGAAACACCGTGACAACGGCCGACGCGGAGAGGACGTGGGAAAAGCGAGTCTCTCACACGTGGCTGGCGGGCATGTGCGTGGCAGAGCCACACTGGAACACAGAACGACAGACTTTCAAAACTAAACATGGAACTGCCACGCCACCCAACCGAGGCATTCCTGGGCCTCCGTCCCAGAGCCAGGGAAACATATGTTCCTGCAAAAAAAAAAAAAAAAAAGGTACACGAGTATTCATAACAGCTCTACTCAAAATAGCAAACTACTGGAAACCAAATGTCCTTCGACGATCGGATGGGAGAACCGACTCTGGCAAAGCCGTATCGGGAATATTACTCAGCCATGAAAAGGAAGAAATGGCCCCTCCACGCAGCGGCCTGGACGGGTCTCGAGGGCAGCGTGCAAACAGTCTACCTCGGGAGGTTACGCGCTCTCCGATTTCATTTCTACAACATTCTCGAAACAAGATGACCAGCCATGGAGAGCAGATCAGCGGGCTCCTAGGCACAGGAAGTAGAGGGAGAGAAAGAGCTCGAAAGAATGGCTTTTGGAGACGGAGAAGTCTGGGTATGGGCGAAGGTGGTGGGGACGTGAAACCACGCGTGGGATTAAACTGCACAGAACCTCACACGCACGTGCGCACGGACACACGCGCACGCACGGGCACACACGCACACACGCATGGTCGCACGCATGAGCACATGCATGGGCACACACGTGTGCACGGGCACACAGGCACATACATGCACAAGCACACGCGTACGCATGGGTACACTCACAGGCACACGCACAGGCACACGCACAGGCACACACCAATGCAGATTTTAAAATCCATGAAACTGAAAATCCACGGTGTCCTTGGCAGGACTGTCCCTGTCGGTTTCGAGGCTCCAGCATTTCCCCGTGACCATATGAGATGTCGCCACTCATCTCATATGGTCACGGGGCAGCTGGCGGAAGGGGGCCTGGGACGCTATGCACTATTCCTGGACGTCTATAATTATATCAAAATAAAAATGTGAAAACCCAAAGAGAAAGATCTGATGAGCAATGGATTTAGAGAGAAGCTTTTGGAAAAACTAGTAGAACCTCAGTTCCCCCTCCCCCCAAAAAAATGCCCCCGTGACACTGGAAGATTGGCAGTGGGAAATCAAAGGGCCAGAGAGAGGTGCGCGTCACTCGTGTGCACTTTGTCGGGAGTAAACTATGCCGGCGTCGCCCCCAAACACTGGACGGTCCATTTAGGCTAAGGATCTGCACGTAGTTGTGATGGGAAATTCAACCGTGGGAACCGTAGGATAAACAGTCCACTTGAGAGACAAAGTCCTCATCGCGTCCCTCCAGATGTGGCTTCAGATTCTGGCACTTGACTCGTGTGGGTCTGCTGCCCGGAGCACCTTCGGTCTCATAGGCTCAGGGCGGCTCGGAGCTCCGGGGGCTGGGCACGTTCCAGCCTGGGCCGCCGCGGCGACCTGGAGGCTGGGAGCCAGACCAGGGTGACAGCTCTCTCCCTGGTGTGCAGGCAGCCACTTTCTGTGTCCTGCCGCCACACACACACACACACACGCACACACACGCAGAGTTCTGGTCCCTTCAGCCTCTCGCAAGGACACTAATCCCATCACCTCATCCAAACCCAGTCACCTCAAAAGGCCCCCCTCCGAATGTTATCGAACTGGGGATTAGGGCCCCAACATTAAACTCCTGGGGGACGATGTTCAGTCGGCAGCACGTGGCCAAGGGGGAGGAAGCCTGAGGCAGTTCCCTAAAGCAGACTCGACCCACATATTCTCCTCTTCTAAGACCTTCCCCTGGACCCAGGACCCCTGCCCCCAACACCTGGGACGTGGGACTTCCAGGACAAGCCCAAATGGAGACCAAAGATGCTCTGAGCCCAGAGAAACCGGATCCCGTGCCTGGCGGGTGGGAATGTAAAATGGTACAGCCCCTCTGGGAAATAGCTTGGCAGTTTCTTTAAAAACTAAACGCTCACCATATGATCCAGCAATTGTGCTCCTGGGCTTTTATCCCACATAAATGAAAACTGAGGTTCACACGAAACCTGGACAGGAATGTTCACAGCAGCTTTCTTCGTAACAGGCACAAGCTGGAAACCCCAGATGGGCCGCATGCGAAAGGTTAAACAAGCCGCGGTCCCCCTGCGCTGTGGGGCACTAATGTCCAGACGGGGTGGTGAGTACTACACACACCGTGGGGTGGGGGATCTGAGGGCACAGCTTCAACATGTGACCATCGGGGGAAGCTGGGGGACGCGCACCGAGTCTCTCTCTGTTCTCTTTGCAACCTCCTATATAAATCTGAAGTCGTTTCAAAATAAAAACGTAAAAGAAAAATACAGACTGATGTCTGTGGTCTTTCACATGGCAAACCTTCCCAGCGGCAGAGACTCCAGCAAAGATCAGAGGACTTCCTGGCAGGCCTGGGCACGAAGAACGAGCCGGCTCAGGGGACCAGTGCCAAGTTCAAGGCTGTGGTCCCTCCGCCTGACAGCCCCTTCCCTTTGCTGCCAAGCCCTTCCATCTCGGTCTACAAATACATCTTCCTCTCTCCGTGAATCCTCTGAAGACGCAGACTGCTCTCACACACTCGAAAACATACCCACGTCTAAGCAGTAAACGCAGCTGTCTTTTGCAACCAGCGCTCACGGAGACGGGCACATAACACATCGAAATCAGGGAGCAGGAAAGGCTTCCTGGAGGAGGTGACGTGCAAATCAAGAGCCGAAGGATAAACAGGAGAGAGAGGTAAAGAGGAGGGGCCCAATGCCCCCGGCGGAGGGAAGAGGTCGGAGGAGGTGAGCGTGGGGACCGACCAGCAGCCTTGCCTGGAGTCTAAAAGCAGAAAATCGAGGAGGTGACGTCACCAAGATGGCAGTGTAGGTCGTTCCCCAAAGTTCTCAGAACCCACGGCGAACATCCTAGGGCCCGGGGCTGGGGCCGAAGCACCCGGAGGGTCTCTGCATCACGAGCTGCCTCAGAAGGATGGGAGGGCGACGGCACAGTGACCGCTGTCCCCCCGTCCCCTCCCCCAGGCCTGGCCCAGCACCTCGCCCAGCTCTCCCCTGAGCCTGAGGTTCCTCCGGGGAAAACAGCCCAGGGTGGACATCCAGCTCGCCCGCACTCTGGGTCACCTCTCGGGACCCCCCACTCTGGTCTCGACCCACAGGGGGTGCAGGGGAAGCTGTGGGGCTTGACCGCTGCGCACGGCACAGAGCTGGGGGGCGGCAGCCAGGTTTGCACCAGCTGGCACGGGGTCTGGGCAAGTCCTGCCTGCAACGGCCGAGGAGGCGTCCCAGCCTGTGGCTTTGCTCATCTGCAGAGCCAAGAGGGTGGCACAGGCTGACCAGGGACCTGGTCGGGGACACAGGGCTGCCCAATTGCTGGTCTATCTCTGGATCCTGGTCTGGGGGTCCCCTGCTGCCCCCACCGCTGATAGCTCCCCCCGCCCAACCAGAAGCCAGGCTGGGAACACCCGGACGCCGAACAGCCCAGCAGCCCTGCCCTGGACGCGGGCAGGGAGGGTCGTCTGCAGAGCCCAGCCAGCGGCCCCCTCGGCTGGGAAAGCTGGGGTACGGTGGGCTTAGTCCAGACCACAGACACGGGTCACCGCCAGCCGTGTGGCCGGTGAAACTTGTCTACAGCTCTGCCCGTTGCTGATAAGGCTTTCGGGTCCCAGCCAGGGACACTACCCAGAGCCCACGGGGCACTGTGTGGCCCCAACAGCCTGCTGACCGTGGGCCTGGCCCAGGGGGCACAGCTCACGGCTTTCCCACCTGCGGGGCGAGGCAAGAGGCCTGGCCAGGGAACTCGGGCGAACAGTCCTGCCTGGTTCAGGTCCCCTTTGCAGGCATGGAGACATGCTGCCATGGACATCCTGCTGCCAGGGGACAGAGAAGCTAATTCACGGCCCCACCCACAGCTGCATATAGTCCCCAGAAATAAAAGCACGCTAATTAATGTCGTGAACACACAGGCAGGTGGCATCGAGGTAGTGGAAGGCAGTGGTAAACACGGTCGAAGTCAGATTCTGTAACAAGGTCACGCTGGTCCATATCTGACACACAACTAGTTCAAACAGGAAAAGCAAACGAGGTAAAAGTAACCATCATCACCACACTCTGTCAGCGGATACACAAAATACAAAATTTGTGAAGCGAGACATGAGACATCCGTAGCCGATTTGTACCCGGGAGCAGAAGGAGAGGTGTAAAGTCTGGGAACGACAGTTTAAAACAGGGCGTCGTCATTTTAGGGTACCTACGTGAGCCTCACGGGGAGCTCCGAGAAATTACGGCGGGAAGCCAAAGACACCGACACGCCAGAAAGACGGCAGGACAGGAAGCGGGGAAGAGCGAACCCCAAACAGCTTGAAAAGGTTGAACTTTCTGGTATGTGACTTATAGCCCAATATTTTTTTTAAAAGAATGCAAAACATAAAGAATATAGACAAAAAAAATCTCTTAAAAGAAAATGGTGAGATCTGCATTAAGCTTGTGCCTGAGCCCCTGTGTTATGCCGGTTACCTGCCTCTGCTGCGGGGTTTGGTTGCGGGTGGAGGGGGGTGCACCGGACGTCTCTGTACTATTTTTTGCGAGTCTTATGCTATTTCAAAATAAAAAATAATGCAAGATGCGGCCGGGCCTGTGGTTCCCCGGAGTGGCCTCTGGGTCGCTGAACTCAAGGCCCACGTGGACGCGCAGACGGCGACCGGCCAAGGATGACCGAGAACCAGAGTGCCGAGCGGTCCCCAGGCCACCGCCTCACCTCGCCAAACTCCCCGCCCCGCCCCGAAACGGGACCCCTTAAAACGAAAACGCCCGGACACGCAGCAAACACCTTCGAATCGGACGGCGCGCGTGGCACGAGATTATTAGTTTTCTGTAAGATTCGATTCAATTAATTAGTCCCCAAATACCAGCCTATCCAGGCAAGCAAAGGCAAACAGATAAATCCCCAGCCCAGCCTCGCTTCATCTTTTAAAGGCAATTAACTCTTAGTTATTAGCTTTTAATTAGGGAGTAATAATGGCCTCATTAATACACTTTATTATACTTGTCACCAGGCAGCTGTTCCAAACAGACTCCAATATCAGATGGCCGTGGCCCTGGTGTCCGCAGCGCTCACTCCGGCCGAGGCCGGGCTTCCGGGGCTGCCCTCGGCGCCCCTTCCGGGGTGCGGGGCTCGGCCCCCAGCCCTGCCCGGTTCTGGCACTGTGGCCTTTCCACTCCCATCCCTGGACCGGCCCTAACGTTTCCACGCGCGGCACCCCCAAGCACTCCCACTGCTCCCCCAGCAAAGTGACAGAGGCAGAGAGCTTTCCCGGGTCAGTGGCTCTGCCACCTCCTGTCCCCAGCCTTTGCTCGCCCTGTTCCAGCCACGCTGGCTGCCAGCAACGCCCCCGGCCTTTGTCCCTCCTCTGCTCTACAGTTCAACGCAATGACCATCGTCACAGTGTTCTTTAGAAGTGCCCCACGCTGGACACTACCCACGGGGGACGGTTTTGTGAGAAAGAGTGAAATCCGAGGCTAAAAGCTCACAAAACACATCCGCAAACAGCCACAGGCACGAACGAATCCTCGGCGGCTGCCCTGCCCATCGCCACGTGTCCGTCACTAGCGAGCACGCCGAATGGACCGTGGTCCGGCCCGGAGCTGGAACACTACACGGCAGGGAAAAAGGGAAGGAAACCAGGGCGGATCTCAAATGCGCCGTGCTGCGGGGAGGACGCCAGGCGCGGACGGCATCGGAACATGGAGCGCGAATATTTAAGGAGATGAAAAGCATCCGCGGTGTGAGGTTAAGTTCTAGGCGGTTCGCAAAAACCAGCCGTGACCGGAAGGCCTCCCAGCGACGCCGGACTCGGCCGCGGACCGAGCAGTGTCCTTCCCACAGTTCCCACGTTTGATCCCGCCCCTCGGTGTGACGGTGCGAGGAGGCGGGGCGCTTGGGGACTACATCACGAGGGTGGAGCCCCACGGACAGAGCGGGTGCCCTTATAGAAGAGACCCCAGCGAGCTCCCTCGCCCCTTCTGCCGTGAGGACGTCGAGAACAGGACCGTCGCGGGCACCAGATCTGCCGGCGCCTCGGGCTCGGGCTTCCGGCCTCCGGAGCCGATGCAGGCCGCCGAGAAACGCAGGCTCTCGAATGAGTCACTCCTCGGTGACCTTTCGCCATAGAGCCGACCAGAGGCCATAGGAACTTAACTCTCGTTCATACCAATGAGCCGTTTCGCGTAACGTCACGGAACCTGTCGATGACCTCGGCGAGGGCGTCGCGTGAGCGCCTGTCGTTGATAAGCCGCCCGGGGAAACACGCGATCGAAGCGTGCGGTACGTGTGAGCCACGCCACACGCCGGCCCGGACAGGGACCCAAGGCTCTTCATGCCAGGCGTGTGGGAAGCATGCGGACGCCAAGGACAGTGGCCGGGTGGCATTTACCGGACCTGTGGCCACTCGAGCTGTGTTTCTGGTGAGCCGACGGTCAGGAGGTGCTTAGAGGATGACGTGGGGCCACGAGCCATGTGAGCTGCCAAAAATATAACAGAACCCCCAGAGCGATGCTTTTCAGACAAAACACGGCGACCTCCGGGCTCCACCAAATGGGTTTATCTCGCTCCTGCACTTCAGGAAAATAATGCGTTTTCGGTATGGGATAGACAGACCCGACTGCTGGAGACAGGCGTAGAACCCAACCTCGCCGCGGAGGCTCCACTCCACACTGCGCCGCCCGCGAAAGCCAGATCACGTCACCAGTGCGGGCACCAGCTCATCCCAGCTCGCCAGGGTCAACTGTTCGATTTTCAGGAACTTTGCAAACTGGTTGTTGAAAAGCCGTGATGAAAAATAAAATTACATAAACCTACGATTAGATAAATTCTATTAAAACGGAAGTAATAAGAGGTCAGGCCGTCACTCGCTAATGACATTTTGTCGTCATATCCAGTAGCTACGCGCTCGCGGTGTTTGTGTTTGTTGTTTGGTGGATCACCACTTCTCTTTCATTCCGCACTGGGTGACATGTTGGTAGCTTGAAATCGGCCATGGTGGGAGTATTTACACCAGGGAAACAGGCAAACACTACCAACCCAACAGATGAATGGATGTCAGCAGCATCGCTCAGCATCGCTCAACCTCGCTCTTGTGATTGTAAGACGGCTGCTGTGGCTCCGGCCATCACACCCACGTTCCACCTGGAAGGAAGAGGTAAGAGGAACGGCAAAAGGTGCAGCACCAGCCCTGACTGTCCTTTCCATGAGGAAATAGAAAAGTTCCCCGCAATCCCCCAACCACCTACATCTCCTTGCTCAGAACCACGTCACGTGACCGTGAGTAGCTGCAAGGGAGTTTGGGAAGGCAAGTACTTCGATTTCCCAGTCTTTAAAGGGGAGGAGGCGGACGAGAGGGAAGCAGTCGGGGATGTTCGTGGGCTCTTTGTGCTGCAGCATCTGCCCCGTTTAGTTGCCGAAAACTTCTCCTACAAGGGAGATGGTCTTTACGGTCAAGCATTGCTTTGTGAGCCTCAGGGTGGCTCGGGGAAGCCGGGCTGGGTGAATGCTTAAGGGCCACCAACTTGAGGGACAGCCAGGAGCAGCCACGGCCAGACAAGTACGAGATCGCTTGTAAACTACAAATCCTACACAGCTGCGTACGTCGACAGCTAGCGATTCCTTCCTCCTGGGAACATAGCAACGAAGAAAATGAGGAACGTTATAGCAGCCCCATCACCCTCTCCGGCTGCGGGGCGAGCCGGGCAACAGTGACTTCGGTCTCTGCCTGCGGGAGGACGCCGGGGTTCCTGGGGAAAGGCGCTCGTCGCTCACTCGTGGTTTTGAAACGCGGATTTTGAGATACCATTTCTCGGTACCAGCAATCACTCCGCCCACGTCCCTGGCTGTTATTTCAGACTCGGGGGAGCAGGGTGGCATTTGGCAACTCGAGCAGCCTGGGGCTGAGCCTTCGGGGCCGACATTCCTTACTCTGAGAACAAATTGTCGTTTCTGCAAGAAAACTGAGCTTTTGCAGAAATGACTCCCGTCGCCAGAGGTCTCACCCTGCGGTGACACAGACGGCTTCCTTTTCCTGCTGGAGAACGAGGTGGGTGACTCACCGCAGGGTATATGTAGTTAAACTGTATCCAGCTGCCTTAGCAGACAGCAGTGTGGGATTCTTCACAGCGTCTTCGCGACCGAAGCCGGGCTGCGGGGTGTCTGCCGGGGAAGTGGGGAGGCCGCGTTCCAGCCTGCAGTCTGGCAAGACGCGTCTGCCTTTGCTGGGTCTGAGTGGGAACTGACGTCCGGTCACCAGTCACTTGCCACTGCTCCCAGGACACAGTAATTATGGGCTTGGTGTTTCTAATTTCACAGAATCAAGGAAGAGAAGCGTGGGCTCGGGTGTGGCCCCTGACCCACGACTCGGCGAGTGACACTGCGCTGGACGGAAGGAGCGTGGCAAAGAACATCAAATCGACGGGAGACGGTCATCGGGGAACTTTGTAAATACGTTTTGAGATGGTTTTGACAAAAGGCTTTTTAAACCCATGAAGGCGCGCAAACCCTGAGCCGTTATGAGAGGGATGAACGTTTGAACCGCGACCAGACTCGCTTTGCACCCATTCAGCGGACTGAGATCGCGAGTGGGCTACAGCTTACAACCTGGAGGGAGCGGGGACACGGGCAGCCTCCGCCGTCACATGGCGGGGCGCACAGGCGTCGGGGCCACCTGGCTGCAGGAATTGGAAGTAAAATGACAGACACTTCCACCCAACAAGCCCCGCCCCCTTTTAAAAGAATCTGTTCCGGACAAACATGCACACGTGGGCACCGAGAAACCTGTTTGGCTGTGGACTTCTTCCTCACTGGGAACATGTGGGAATGACCTCAGTGTCCATCAATAGGAGATTGATTAAAATTACGGTCCAGCGGTACGATGGAATATTGCTTTTACCAACGAATAGGGCCATTCTGTGTGTAAAAATGTGGACGCCCCTCCAGCCAGGTATTCACATCTCTTCTCTCCCCTAACTACCCCTTTTCGGGGTCGCGGGAACCTCCACGCTGCTGACCCCAAAGGATGGTCACTTCTCTGCTTGCACCGGGGTCCAGCCCCCATCATCGCTCTCCGGGACCCGTGCGTGTGCAGAACCCTCTGCCCTGGTCCCCGGCCACGGCTCCTACCCTTGCCCCGTCTGTCCTCGCTCAGCAGCCACCAGGGGGCAGCTGTGAGCACCCGAGTCAGGTCTCGTCCCCGCTCTGCCACACAGAGCCCTTCGGGGCTCCCACGTCCCTCAGGGTGAAAGCCCAAGTCCCTGAGACCCACGAGGCCCTGTACAACCTGCCCTATCCCCTCCCTGCCCTGCCCTCTTCCCTCCGTCCCCCTCGCTCACTCTGCTCCAGCCACGGTCTCCTCACTGTTCCCCCAACTCGCCAGGCTCAGTCCTGCCCCAGGCCCTTGCACAGGCTGTGCCTTCCACCTGGATTTCTCCTCCCCAGACGTACACCTGACTCACACCATCACTTCCTTCAGGTCTTTGCTGCAATGTCACCTCGTCAGTGAGACCCTGAGGATCCTGTATAAAACCGTACCCCAGCCCCAGCAGCCCCCTCCCCGCCTCTAGCATTTACAATCTTCTGTCCTGCTGCATAATTTGTTTTTTCCTCCCGTCCGCCTCCCGAGGTGCCGTGAGCTCCCGGAACAAGGCGTTTTCTCCCCCGGTGCGGCCCAGGCTCCTGCGGCAAAGCCACGACAGCAAAGGCAGTCCGTCATTGTCACCATGGGCAGTCCGAATGTAACCTCCTATGCCCTCCTCTGTCCTACATTTATTAACCAGAATGCATCTGTAAGGAAGATCTGCCCCCCGCCAGGCACTTATTTATTAATTCGATTATTTATAGCAATTCGGACATTTATTTTATTCTACAGGTTGTAACCCAACGCTATCATTTATCTTGGTCAAGTTCTTCCAGCTTTAGCCAACGGGAGTGGCTTTGGGTTTGCGTCCTGTGCCCGTTCTACGAACCTGTATCTTTTAGTGAGTATTTCCCATTGTCTGGCAACGCGAGATGCTCCAAATCCATCTCGTGTTTTCCCTGCCCCAGGCACAAAATTAATGATTTCTCCAAAGAACTCTTGTTCCTGCGTTCGGAGAAAGGTCTTAAAAGTCGACAGCGGACGCCAGGTGTGGCTGCTGCTCCCGGGGCATCACGGCACCCACGTAAACACACACCCCCACCTTCGCTTCCGACGTATTTGTAGGTCTCCGTCTACAAATATATCAAACCCAGAATTAATACGGGCCCTTCGGCTGATTCCCACCCAGCATGAGGTTCGTTCCGGCTTCCCGCCCCCTCGGCCTGTTTGTGATTTCCTTCTCTGATCCCGAGGAACTTGGCTCCAGCATCTTCAATTTATTTCTGCATCGGTTCAGCGTTCGAGCCAAGTCACTGCGGAACAGCGGCCGCTCGCTCCGCCGGGCCCAGCCGGGGCCGGGCCTCTGTGTCCCGCCAACGGCGTCCAGAAACCCGTTGGCCAAAGCCGCGTAGACCGGCGCCTTTCTCCTGCCTCTGCTTGGCTCGCAGCTCAGCCGGTTTGCAGGCTCCCGTCCGCTCTCCATTCCGGGGTCCCTGCAACACCCCGGCTGACTTGAATTAGTTGTGGTTTGAGGAGCGTGAAACCAGACCATGACTGTAAGTCAGAGCGAGGCGCCTCCTTGCCCCTGCGCTGTTCCACCCCCCCATGGCAGCCCCCCTGGGTAACTGCCCACCTTGGTCCTCGGGACCTAACTGGCGGGACCGGGTCTTAGAGAACCATCCGCTGGGCCCTGGGCCGAGCCCTGCGGGTGCTGACGGGACCGAGGCTTTGTCCTTGTGCTCGTGGGGCTCGTGGGACCAGGCAGTTGCAGTACAGGTCATCCATGGTGGGGGAAGAAGCTGGAGTGTCACGTGCCCACGTCCTCGTTCCCGAAACCCGTGACTGGCCTCATTTGGAAAAAGCGGCTTTGCAGAAGTAATTAAGGGTCTCGAGATCAAGAGATCATCCAGGATTCTTCGTGGGCCCCCAATCCCATGACTGGTGTCCTAGAGCAAGGCTGAGGGACACTGGAGACAGAGGGAAGACCAGACACACTGGGAGACGGCCACGTAAAGCCTGAGGCAGGGGGTGAAGCGACAACCACAAGCCAAGGGACCCCTGGGGCCACCAGGAGCTGGAAGAGGCAGGAAGGAGCCTCTCCTGGAGCTTCTGAGGGAACGCGGCCCTGTGACCCCTGGATCTCGGACTTCTGGCCTCCAGGACAGGGAGAGAATACATGTCTGTTGTTTTAAGCCACCCGTTGGTGGTCCTTGGGAACAAACATGGGGCCGACAGGGCAGTGTCTGGGGGCCGGCGCCACAGAATCGATTCTCGAGAGCCCCGTTTGCACCCACGGTTTGGGTTGTTAACGGGGGAGGGGCCGTGCTGGTCTGGAGGGCCCCTCCCCCCACCCAGGCACCTGCTGGGAGGGTGGTCATCTGTCCCTGTCACCGGCGAGCGGCAGGATGGATGCCGCACCAAGGAGACACCGGGCAGCCGGACCCTCGCGCTTCCGCCAGCCGCTGTGCGTCACCCCACGCACCACCCGTGGCAGCAAATGATTCTTATTTTCTCCAATAACGGAGCACAAACCGTTAAGTGAATCTAATCATAAATAACGCTCCCTGGGGTGGGTGCCAGCTCTCCGAGGTGTGTCACCCACTCGGCATCACCAGGGCAAGGGGGCCCCAGGGGTGGGGGGAGAGAAGGCACAACCAGCGATGGGGAGTGGGCGGGAACAGACACACGTGGATTTCGGCACCATCGTGACAGCCGTGAACATGGCATCGGGGATTAGAACCAGGACTCATGGCCTGCAGAGGCCGAAGGAGGTCCAAAGTCACTGTCCTTCTCTGCACCAGCCGAAGGGTGGTGACCTGGGTGGGGGGCAGCCAGCAAGGACTGGACTGGACACCAGGCATGTTTGGTCCCCCTGCCAGAAGCCAGCAGGATGAGCAAGGGTGCCTGAGGCATGCAGGGCAGGGCTCCTCAGTGGGTGGATGACGGATGGACGCAGGGTCCCTGGTCAAAGTCCCTTCTCCTTCCGCAGTACTCCAGGTGGGGGGCATGGTGCTTGGGCCCTGGGGGCCTAACTGGGAGCTTGAGAGGAAAGGTGGGTCTGAGAGCTGCAGGCTGCCCCCTCCCACTTACCCTAGTTTGGGGCCAGGTGCTCTCTGCTGCTACGGCTCAGCCCTGCTCATGTAAAGCAAAAGCCACCATAAATGATGCTCAAGTAGCGAGTATGGCTGTGTGCCAATAAAACTTTATTTATAAATACAAGTAGAGGGCCAGATTTGGCCTGAGGGCTTCAGGTTGCCAGGCCTTGCCCTAGGAGGATGGGGTACTCAAACGATGTGCCCCTGGCCCAAGTCTCTGATAGGCCATCCCTTGAGGGGCTGGGTCCATTTAAACGTCACCTCCTTAGAAACCTCCTACACAACAGGCCCCTGCTCCTGCCCTTCCGGGCACGTGCCGAAGATGCTCAGACGGTCCCTGCAGTTTCTGTCCTGCACCTGCTTCCCCAACTCCGAACTCACGGAAGCAACGGCTGAGTCTCCCTTTGTTCGGCCATCAGCCCGGGTCCTGGCACAGGGCAACGGAGCGGGAAACACTCACGGCCTGCATTACGAACCAGACTCCAGCGCCGAGCGCAGCGCCCAGTGCTCAGGGCGACACAGGCTCCGTTGGCGCCACATGGCTGCACATTTGGGGGTCCGGCCCGGCGTCTCAGCCCTGGCTGCAGACCACGAGGGCCTGTCCCACATCGCCTCCCCATTTTATGACATTTGGAGAACAGAAGAGAGGGTGGGCCATCCGCAGCCACGCTGAGACCACCTGGGTTTGCCGTCTGTGCCCCATCCCCCCTCCCCGGGGCTGGGGACTGAACGTGCGCACCAAGCCCTGGGCGGGCTCAGAGGACACCGACTCATCTGGACACGGGTGCGGAGGGCCCCTGTAGCCACTGGGGAACCAGTGCTGGTGCCGGTAAGATGCTGGGGGCGGCATCTCTGAAAGGGGCAGGCGGCTGCGGCTGGATGGAGACGCCGCAGAGGTCTGTGCTAGGGCGCCACGGCCCCACGCCGCCAGCTCTGCGGAGGAAAACTCGAGGCGCAGAGGGTGCCCCGAGGGGCCCCACGCTCCTCTCCCACGTCCTCGGTTGCTTGCTCCCGCCATCCTGCACGGACACCCTGGGCCCAGCTCCAGGTCCCCTCACCTGTCCAGTAAACACGTCTCCAAAAGGTCCTGCTGGGTCCCCAGACCTGTGTCTTCACGCAGGGGACTATGCTCTCCCTGCCCAGGGCAATGCCATCGCTCTAGGTACTCGGCACCATCCTCTGCGCCCTGGTCCCCCACTCCCACCCTGGTCCCCGCAGTCTGCAGCCCCATGGCAGGCAGGGGACGCCTGTCAGCACCCGAGTCAGGTCCCTTCCTCCCTTGTCCACAGCACCCCAGCTCCCTCAGGGTGGGAGCCCACGTCCTCCCCACGGCCCGCGAGGCCCTGCACTCTCCCTCCTCTCCCTCCTCGCCTACTCTCTGGCCACACAGCTACTCGGGGCTCCTCGCTGGTCCTCCCACCTCAGGGCCTCTGCACTGAGGACTGTCCCCCCGTTGTCCCCATGGCTCACGCTCATCTCCTTCAGGACTCCCGTGGACAGCTGGGACATCGGCAACGGCACATCCTACCACACTGTCCCGCTGCGTCCTTCGCGTCAGAGCTGGCGTCCCACGCCTTTGACTTACTGTCCGCCTCTCCCACCAGCCTCGGCTTCTCCGTGGCGGGGATCAGGCCTGCCACATCGCTGCCGCTTCCCAGTCCTTGTTGGATGAGTGACATTCACGAATGCCGGGGGCCCAGTCTCATCCCATGCCCAATGCACACCCACCCCTCCGATGTCACAGGAACCGGGCAAAGGCTAAGGGGGCCATGGGGGAGGGAGGCCACTGGCTCTGGACAAGAGAGGGGTCAAAGACAGAAGGGACTCGCTGCCACGGCCACCTCTACTGCCAGCCTGCCCCAGAGCGGGGCCCAAGGTCCATGCAGACATGATACCTGCATCCAGCTCGGAAAGGAAGTGTCCTCTACTCTGGGGGCTGGGGGTTCAGGCCGAGGGGCAGGCCACATGCCGCCCAGCCCTGCCCGCCAGGGGGGCCCCTAGTCTGTCCCGCCCCAGTGGTCACCCCTGGTGGGGACTGAGGCCCCATCCCCCAGCACCGCTCAGAAATGAAGACACGCCGACACAGACCTGTAATTGCAGTGCTCACGAGCCTTTAATTCAGTATGAACCTAGAGGCAGGGGAATTAGGCAGAAATACAGCGCATCCTCAATCTCGGGTGGGAAAAAAACCGGGGTGGGTGGGTTTTCGTTTTTGCACAGAGACACAGATATATCTGTGGGGAAACGTGTCTCCCCTTTGCTGTGCCGCGGCCTGTCTGCACAAGTCGCCCCGTAACGCACGGGGGCGCGACCCAGAGAGCCTGCCACGGGGCTGGCAACCCCTTGGACCCCCTCGTACCCTGAGGGCTGCAGGGGCGTCCGCCTGCTTTTTATTCTCTTTACAATATAAATAGCATTTCAAACTACATATAAACACAGTGACAGCACCACCAGGCGGGGGTGCTGCATGCAGAGGGAGACCCCCCCCATTTCGGCTGACTCCCCTCGGAACCTCCCAGCCCCGCCCACTCTGGGCACCTGGCCCCTCCCCCCACCAAGGAAATGAAAGGTTCTCGGCTCATTTACTTTCTCTCCATTTTCCTTAAATAGTTCTCTCTGGCCTGGCAACTGTTAAAACACTCTTTCCTTTTTTTTTAATTTTCAAAATAAATTTTATACAAGCAAATTATGCTCCCGATCCCTCTGCAGAGGCGAGCAGGGGCTGGGGATGGAGAGCGGGAAGGCTGAGTAGGGCCGCCTCCCGCCCGAGCCCGCGTGAGAGGCTCCTCTCCTCCCCCCTAGATTCTACCCAGACTCTGACGAGGCTGGCCTCCTTCAAGGTGGAAGCCGTGGCGATCTCTCTCAGTCGCCCTGTCCCAGACACATGAACCCACGCGTCGAACGTGACACAGGATGCTGCCGGCCCCTCAGGGTCCCAGGAAGGACCTGCGACACAGGGCCACAGCCAAAGCAGGGGCCCTGAGGGGGCTGGGGGCACTGGCCTCACCGAACAGGAAACGGCGGGACCTGGGTCGCCCAGCTGGCCACTCAGCTGCCTGTCCAACCCCCCGGGGGAGCCAGGCGCCCGCTTGCCCCTGAGGTCATCAGCTTGTAGGTCTCCCTTCCCCTGAGCAGGCCGACGGAGGCCTCGGTGGCACTAAGGACACTCCGTCACCTGAGGCCGTGGCTGTGGAATGGTTCTCACAGGAGAAGAAGCAAAAGATGGAACAAACCAGAAGAGAGTGTTTATTTTGCAAAGGCTCACAGACAGGAGGGAGGCGCCTAGGCCTCCGTGGCCGGCGCTCGGCCACCGAAGGGCAGTGTCAGCCTCCTCCTGTCTCTTCTCCTGTCCGGTGCAAAGAAGAAAGGCGCTGGCAGGGACCAAGGAAGTGATGCCCGCTGCCCAGACCTTCGCGAAGTCGGGGGGAGAGCGAGGGACAGGGTGGAGTGATGGACCGGCCGTCGCTGGGCGCCCTGCCCGAGGCCCCGGCACCTCCTGGCCTCTCCACACCTGCCCGCTCACAGACGGTAAGATTTCAAAACAACAACAAACGGACGAACAAAAAAAAAAAAAAA
>NW_024347793.1:1049924-1062252 GCF_902729225.1 Pteropus medius | reverse complement strand
AAAAAACGAGATGCTTTTGTCTTCCTCAGCATGTCAAGTCTCGTTTCTGAGAAAAAGAACGTTTCGTTTTGTTTTTAAAGCCACAAATCTAGAAAACAACTTTGGGGACTCTTTTCCTTTTGTTTTCCTTTTTTTCTTGTGTGTTTTTTTTAAACAATAGGTATTTATAGAAAGAACCTCACAAAGGTGATTTATGTACAGAAGTCACAATCTCAAAGGCTGCTCGGGAGGCAGGCAACGCAGTAGCACCTTTTCGAGAAGAGCTGACGTGGTTTACGAATCTGAGTGGTGGGAGGCGCGAGCCCCGGCCGGCCCCCCAGAGCCTGCGTGGCCCTGCTCCCTGAGTCTGGGGGCCGCGTGCCGGCGTCCTGCTCGCTCCTGTCCCCGCAGAGCACGGAGGTAGCCTCTGGGGGCCAGGGAGGCAAGGACAGAATTCACAGCAAGCAAACGCCAGGGCCCGCCGCCGCCTGCCTTGCTGGGCCGAGGGGTGGCCGGGCGGCCGCTGTCCTAGAAGGGGACCCCACGCCGGCACGGGGCCTGCAGGAGGCTCTCCACGAAGGCCAGGTAGTCCGGGTTCCGCCCCGCGTCCTCGGTGGCACGCGGGGCGCCCACCCGCGGGCGCTTGGCGGCCTTCGCCTCCTCTCCGGAGAAGACACTGTCCTGCGGTGCCCCGGTGCTGAGTGACTGCGGGAGGCCAGGGAGCACACGCGTTAGCTACGACCCAGGTCTGGGTCCCCCGACGCTATGCTGAACCTCCCCCGGCTTGTGTGACGGACCTAGGGGGTGGGGCCTTGGAGGGGAGGGGGTGATGTGTGTGGCGCCCCCACGAGAGGGCTCAGCGCCCGAGGGCAGAGACCCCAGAGTGCTCTCCCACGAATATGGCCCATGCTCGTCCGTCCCACGCTCGTGGCGGGCTGGTTTGGACCAGGAGGCAGGTCGCACCGGACGCTAGGTCTGCTGGCACCTTGATTTTGGACTTGCAGCCCCCAGAACTCTGAGAAATAACCTCTGTGGTTCACACGGCCCGGTCTATGTTCGGTTACAGCAGCCCAAATGCACGGAAACAGGGGCTCCCCTTGGACACGTGGCTGAAGCAAATGCCCACCTCTCTGGGGACCAAGAACACTGCCCCTCAGCCAACAAGAGGGACAGCCAGTTACCGGAGACGGCCTTTCAGCACCCTTCCCCTGTGTGGACCCTGATCCTGTGTGCCAGGCAGTCTCGACACGCCGGTCACAGGCCCCCTGTGAGGGCAGGTGGCGGCCGGTCTGTCCCGGTCTGTGCTGCAGACGGGTGGCTAGGGGACGGCTGTGCCACAGGGAGGGGGACGGCCTGCTCCTCTGCCTGGTAACCCGTCCTACCCAGGGGACCCGGCGTCGGAGGGCAGCTGTGCCACCCCCGCCAGCTCCTGCTTTGAGCTCCTTCACCCGGGGCCAGAGCCACCTGCTCCCCAAGATCTGCTCTTTGGATTAAACACGGGAGAAAGAAAATGGCCAGGAGGAAAGGTGGCCGCTCCTCGCCCCCGGGACCATCATTCCCTTTGAAAGGGGAGCTTTGCACACGCGTTTCTCTGCGCGGCCAGCCCTGGTGCTCAGATGTGCTCGGGCGCAGGGCGCTCTGGGCGCAGGATGCACCGCGGTGTGCCTGGCGGGGCAGGATGGCGCGGGCTTGTCCCTTCCTCCCCAGGCTGTCACGGGTCACAGCAAGCCGGACTCCGCCTGCCACGGCCCAGGCCCTGGCTTGCTCCCTGGGCACTGCCCTCAGCCGCCCCCCACAGGAGACAAGGCCACATCCCGAGGCCTTGCTCGGCCACGTACCAGCCGTGACCGGACCCTCTTGGGCAGCTCCTCGTCCAGGGTGAAGATGTCACCGCGCTTGACCGTCAGCTGGGACCCGTCCTCAAACTCCACCTGCAGAGGGGCAGTCCTCAGGGGCGGTGCCGTGCACCGCGGGCTCACCCCGTCCTCGCCACGGTCCCCCACCCACGGTCGCCAATGCTGGCCCGCGGAGACGGACGCCGGTCCCGGGGCGTCCCCACCTGCCGGCTCATGTCCTCGCGCATCGAGTAAGGGCAGTGAGAGGAAACGGGATGTGGTAAAAAGCGACAGAGGGATCTGGTGGCATGAGAGGGAGCGCGGCGGCAGCTGTGGCTGCTGGGAAGCGGGCAAGTCTCCTCCTAAGATGCCACGCTGGCAAATGACCTCCCTTCTGCAGTCGTGGGAAGACACCGACAACTGCCTTGTTTAAAGAAAAAAACCAGAGACGCTACACCTGTACACTTAAAAACGGGTAGAACGGTAAATTTTATGTTATGTATATTTTGCCACACACGAAAAATCAGAAAAACAGCCCTAACGGGGAAAGTTTCAGGCAACCAGAGGCCCCGTCCCCTTAAAACGCATGGAGCCCCGACCTTCTGCGTTAGGCAGACGGAGCTCAACCAGACCCCACTCGCCTGCGGGGATCCCCCGCCCCCTGCCGTGTCCCCACCTGGAAGACAGGGCCCCGCCCACCTGATAGATGTGACTGGTCACAGAGGAAATGAACTTGGCCTTGTAGATGTTGCCGTCAGTCCACCGGAGTTCAACAAACTCCCCCTCGGGCGGGGGCCCCAGCCGGGCGCAGTCTCGGCTCTGTGGGGACAGAAGGCGGTGGGGTGAGGCGGAGGCCCCCAGACAGCGGCCGGCCCTCCCCAGCCACACTGTCTGCGCTTCAGCTGTGACGAGGCTCCCGGTGCAGCAAGGGGCCAGCGGTGTGCTCGGCCCGGGCGCTGGCGGCAGCTGTGCACACACAGGACTGGGGTCTTGCGGGGCAGGGTGGCTGTATCCCCGGGGGGGGGGCACCCTGGCTATCGGCTCACCCAGACTGACGGTACCTTCTGCTCTGTTTCTGCAGAAACAGGCAGTGCTTCCCCTGCAGGGAGCCTAGGGCTTGGACCTGTCCAGCGGGGCCACAGGGGACTTGCGTGAGGGACTGGGCCACCTCCCAGCTGCCTAGCGGCAGCCCCCACCCTACACCCGCCCACAGCTCACGGTGATGCTCTCCGGGTACAGGTTGTCGCTATAGGACCCGTCGTCAAAGTTCACTTCGTAGAAGGTCTGTGCGGTGGTGCCGATGACGCGGCACCGGTAGTAAAGCCCGTTGCGATTCTTGGTGATGACCACCTGGCCCAAGGACACCGCCCTCAGGAACTGGACCTGGGCCGAGGGAAGAGGGACGCGTGAGTGCGCGGGAGCAGGGGACAGGGCTGGGGACTCACAGTGTGGGTCCCGGGCAGCGATCAGCAGGAGCGGGGGCAGGGCTGGGGACTCACGGTGTGGGCCCCGGCCTTGTGCTTGAAGCAGGTGATGGAGACGACGTAGGGCCAGTCATCCGGCTCCATGAGGACCCCGGCGGCGTGGGCGCAGGTCACGTGGAAGGACGTGGAGCAGTGCTCGCAGGAGCACTGGATGCAAGCGCCAACGACCCTCTTCATCCGCTTCCGGCAGTACACGCATTTCTGGGGGCACAGAGGGGAGATGTGGATCTGGCCAGTGACTGCCCCGGGTACTGTGAGCCCCCCTGGACCCCCAGGATTGTCTCCTGGGAGTGACCCCCGAGACGCAGGGCTAGGAGGCACCCTGCGAAGGGCCTGGGGGGTCTGCTAGGCTAGGAATCTTGACCGCAATGGAGAGCCCCGCAAATCGCCCTGGGCTGGGTCTCCAGGCCCACCGCCTCGGCCTGTGGCTCCCCCCAACCCCTAGGAACGCTTCCAGGATTCTTCTAGGCCCAGCCCCTCTGCGGAGCTGCCTGGAGCAGGCACCAAAGAACCACACCCCAGAACATCGCTCGGCCACGAAGTGCGGAGGCACCGACCCTCACTGCAGCGTGGAAGGACCTAGTGAGAGAAGCCAGACGTGGGGTCACGTAGTGTGTGAGTCCATTTATGTGAAACGTCCAGAACAGACACGTCCATGGAGACAGGACGTGGGTGAGTGGGTGCCAAGGGCTGGGGAGGGGGATGGGGGTGACTGCTGATAGGGACGAGGCTTCTCTCTAGGGTGGTGGAAAAGTTTCAGAATCAGATAGAAGTGATAGTTGCCTAATTCTGAATATACAAAAAATGACTAAGATGCTCATTTTGAAATGGCAAACGTTGCCTCGGTTCTGAGTAAAGGCGCTGCAGACCAGCCTCCGGGTAAGAAGGGGCATCCGCGCGAGGCCTTTCACCCCGTGCGGGGATCCACGTGACAGGAAGGCCCCGTTGCCCAGAGCGACCTGCTCCTGTGGCGTCAGCATCCAGGGCCACCCCCCGCCCCTCCAGCTCCGCCGTCGCCAGGCCCACTACGTTCATCACTCTGAGCATTTAATAAGCGGCCTTTACCGCTCTGGAAACCGTATTCAAAAGCCAAATAAGCACAGCGGTCAAGGGCGCTGCGGGATCCGCTGAACGGATCGATGGCAATGAGAGCTCGTTACTAAATTGTCAATACCTAACTCCCCCGCCGGCCTGCGGGGCGGGCACCGATGCACGTGATCCGGACGGCGTGAGCCCTCGATCCTGGCCTCTGGGAGTAGAGGCGCGCACAGGGCCCCCGAGGCCCTGGGGAGGGTGGTCCTTCGAGACCAGCAGGGCGCACGGTCTCACACACGTCACCTGCCCCACCGCTGAGGCTCAGGAGAAAGCCGACGGCCCGGCCTGAGGCTCAGCACGATTCATTTCCCACGTGGCTGGCAGCTCATTGTTCTGAGTTTCTGCATCATGAGGAATGTGGGCCTGGTCCCCACTGTACCATTTGTGGGATACCAGAGTGGGGCGCGTCTTGTGTATGGTTTTTCTGGGACCCATCCCAGCCTGGTAAAGGGAGGGGGCGCAAGGCTCAGGCTACCAGACAGATGGGGCCAGTCCCCACTCACCAGGACGCCCCAAACACCCGGAGCCCATGGCCAGGGAGTCCTGGGGATAGATGGATGGACCATGACCAGGAGGGACTGTCCCCAAGCCTGCGGCCTGTGTGTGACCCTGGGGAGGTGGGCTGGCAGCTGGGCAAGCGGGAGTTAACTGCCAGCTTCCTTGCACGGCCCCATTAGGCAGTACAAGCAAACCTCATGTAAAAGGATTTTTAATTCATCGTTACAAGTGCAGGTAATGAAGAGGCCGCAAGCTGGAAATGTCAGATGATCCATAAAGCGTCTGGAGGGAGGATGGATCACGGCTGTGTGCCGCACCGCCACTCTGCCTGAATGATGAAGCCTTTTACGGCTGCAAACCCCTGCAGGCCGCCAGCCTCTTCCTGACCGCCCGTCTGCGCCTGGCTAGGCTGGCGCCGGCCGCCTGACGGTCCATGGCCAAAGCACCCGGTCCCCCGCAGGCTCCTGCCGGTGACTGCTCAGCCCCACCTGGTGGTGCCACAGCTGTGGGCTCCAGGCGGGCGTCTCTGTCCCTTCCCACAGGGCCTCCTACCAGGCCACTGCCACAGCCCCATTTCTCTGCTTCCTGCCCTCGGTGGGCCTGCAGGGGCGTCAACATCCCAGCACCACCCGGGCAGCCGGGAAACAAACCATCCAGGAAAAGCGACCAGGATGTCGTCGAGCACCCTGGCCAAGGGCCCAGCCACCTGGCCAAGGGCAACATGCCCCGTGAGAGCTGCCACTCCCACACCCGAGTGGGGACGCATCTTCAGCGGGCTGCCACAAACTCACAGCCGTGATGCCACCAAGCAGGCGCTAGCACTCAGATAGCAAGACCAGCGCCTCACGGCGAGGCCCAGTTAACGCGCGCCATGCAGGGGCCATGCGGGGCGGACGGCTGGGGCACAGAGAGGTCAGGAGTCCGTCCAGAATCACGCAGCTGGCAGGTGGCCGAGCTGGGAACAGAAGCCAGCGTTCGCTCATGGTTACACTCTGCCGTGCCGCCTTCACCCCCGAGGCTCCCCACGGGTGACTCTTCAGCGAGAGCGCCCTGCCCGGGACGGCCATATGCTCTTTGGAGGAGAAGCTCAACATGCACCGAGAGGGACCAACACCTCGACAGAAAGCACACGACCTGATTTAAAAATGGGTGAAAGACCCGAACAGACATTCCTCTGAAGAAGACATACAGGTGGCCAACAGGTACAGGGAAAGGGCTCAATGGTGCGGATGACGGTCAGGGAGACGCGAGTCAAAGCCGCGATGGCTGTCACCTCAGGCAATCACCAAGACGGCGGGACGGTGCAGGGGAGAGGCCACTCGCCCTCCTGCACGGCCAGGGTGTACAGCAGCGCAGGCGCTATGGGTGGTGTGGGGGTGCCTCAAAACGCCCAACACAGAGCTGCCCTATAAGCTGGCAACTCCGCTTCTGGGGCTTCACCTGAAGAAATCCGAAACGCTAAGTCGCAAAGGCATCGGCACCCCTATGCTCACTGCAGCGCTCTACACAGCCAGGACGCGGAGGGAACGCAGCGGTCCCGACGGGTGAATCGCTACGGAAGGTGCGGTCCATCCCCACGCGGAACAGGGACACCCCACCATTGGACAGCACGGAAAGACCTGGAGGACACTGCTCAGCGCGAGAAACCAGACACAGGACAAATGCCGCAGGAGGCCACCGAGACGAGGTCCGGACGACAGACTCAGGCAAGACGAGGGCTGGGGCCAGGCACACGGCCCCCGCCACGCATGCCGACTGAGCTCCAGAGCCGTCCGCGCCACACCCACGACGAGTGACAGGGTACTGTCAACTTAACAATCTGTTCAGAGGGATGACCTCACGCTAAGAGCTTTTACCGCGAGATTTTGAGACAGGCCAGGCGGGTAACGAGGGAAGTGCAGGGCAGAAGGTGGCGACCGGCCACTGGTCCACGTGCAAAGTGTGCAAAGGACATCACCGCACAGGGACTGGGGGGCCAGGAGCCCGCTGTGCCCGTAAGGGGGACCTCTGCGCCTTCTGACTTTGGTAACTTACCCCTTTGGGACCTATTCAAGAAGTAGCGGCTTTGGTGCAGCTGAAATCGGTGGCATCTGGCTTCCTGGCGTGACCCTCCACCCACAGGGCAGGGCTCCAGGGGACCTACCAGCTTCCACCGCTGCTCGGGGATGGCGCTGATGTCCACAGGGTGGCGCTCCATCACATTTAGGAACCGCACTTCGGGGACTGCGATGGCACAGATCACGTGGATCCACCTGGGGAGGGTCAGGGGTGGTCAGGGGTCGCCTCCTTGTACGGGCACTGCCCTTGTCCGCATGCTGCTGCTGGCCGGTTAGGGGTTATGGACTTCAGGGAACAGTCTGGGCGCCTGTCTGCCCCTCCTTCCCCCACCGAGATCGAGGCCCCGGGATTGACTGGGACCCCTCCACCCACCTCCGGTCGGTCGTCATCTGCAGGGCTCCTCCTCGGAGGTTGCACAGGCAGCACTCCTGCAGGGACCAGACACACACACAGTGAGTGGGGCACGGGGCAGAGCTGTCCCCACGCTGCTCCGGGGCCTGGTCCGTCCCCTGCCCACGGTCCTTACATTTCAAACGAGTGGCCACGGAAGGGTGGGGCCGGAGTGCGCCGGGCTCCACCCCCTCACTGCCGAGGTGATGAAACCGAGACCCGGGGAGGCGGGGCCCCCAGCCCAAGGTCCCCCTTCAGGATGGGCAAGCCTGGGGCCCTGGCCTGGCTCCCCACGGGGCCGGTGGCTCTCAGAGCACCACCCCAGCCGCAGGGGCGAGTTACCGCGGTCCAGGCATGGGCTGTACACCGGGAACACGTCCAGCCTTCGTTGACCAGCTCTGGGCGGATGCCGTAGCAGCCTGAACGACAGCAGAAGGAGGCATCAGTGACCGTGCCACTCGCAGCGCCAGGGCCCCCTGGAGTCCAGCCCGGCACGGAGGAAACTGCTTCCGCCGCCTGCTCCCCATCGACCCAGGCTGCCGCCCACGCACGCGAGAAAGGGCTGGAAGCAGAGGCCGAGAGGGCGGCAAGGCCCGCCTCGCAGAAGCCCCCACCACCCGCTCAGCCCGGGCCCCTCGCTGCCGCCCCCAGGCTCTGCTGGGCTGGGACCCTGGGAAAGTGACCGAGAAGTTCTGTGACGTGTGAAGTGGGCCTCGAGGGCGCTGGAGTTTGGAGCGGCGGGGCTGGGCGGGCCGGCCAAGTGCCCGGCAAAATTGCTACCTCAGAAACCACGTCAGGGCTTCTGAGTCATCAAGGTGGTTTGCTGTGGAATGTGGTCACGGCTCAGAAATGGGGAGAGGGCACGGGGAAGCGGGGGTGAAGGGAGGGTCATGTCCCAGAGCGAGGGGCTCGCCTCGCCCTGGGGTCACTGCTCAGCAGGGCTGCAGAAAGGTGGCTCTGTCCCCACAGAGGCCCCAGGGACAGCAAGGTGCCCAAGAGCCTGTACTTGACCCTGCTCAGTCCATGGGGCACTCGGTTAAGGTCAGGGCTGGAGAGGAGGAGGTGGCTGGCTCATGGAGGAAGCGGAGGCTCCACCTCCTTCCAGCGGCAGGTCCCTGGGAGCCGCTTCTGTGCTGAGCCTCTGCCGCCCCAGCTCAGTGAATGAGGTCTCGGCCTGGCCCCCGGCCGTGTGGCCCTCCAGAGTGGCCCCCAGGAGACTGCGCAGAAGCACGTCCCACGCCAGACCCACAGGGCCGAGCCAACAGGCTCCCGATACAGGAGACAAAATGAACCTGGGGCAGCCCTGCGGGGACGGCAAGGGACAGAGGTTGGGGCTGCGTCCCTCTGTGGGGTGTGCGGCACGCAGAGCTCCAGGCTCTGGAATGGCCGCTCCTGCGGGCTCAGTCTCCGGTCACTGCCCTCCTCGAGCCCGGGAAAGGGGCAGATGGTCATTCTGTCTCGTGGTCACGGTCTGGGCTCCAAGGTCTGGGGGGAGGGTGAGCGCTGACAGCAGAGATAAACAGGGCCCCGGACCGCTCCAGAACTTCACCTTCACCGCCAATGTTAAAATCGCCCTAGTGGCTGATGGGCACCTTCTCCCTGCCCGCTTCCTCCCAGGCCCCGGAGGGCACAACTGTTGGGAAGGAAGCCACTGGGAAGGCCCGCCTTGCCTGGGGGAAGGGTGGCCCGTCTGCCCCTGGAGGCCAAGACCCTGCTCCATGACACTAGGTCCTGCGACAGCCCAGAGGGAAGGGCTCCCCGAACACAGACACGTGGGCAGGCGGGTGTCCCTGTGGCGTGAGAGGGGCCGCCCCCCGCAGACCTCACAGCCCTGCGCCCATGCGCACCCTCCCCCAGCCTGGCCCACTTCGCCGCAGACCCGCACTCACTGGCGTGGACCTGCAGGCAGCACTTGGCACAGGCGATCAGCAGGCTGGTCCCGTCGTCCCCGATGTAGGAGTTGGCGGGCAGCGGCTCCGTGTTCTCGGCGCTGGAGGTGAAGCACATCTCGGGGATCAGCGGCCGTGTCTTCTGGCCGCTTTTGGAAGGCGGTGTGGAGGGGCCCTCCCCGAGCGAGGACGGGGGAGCCTCCTTCTCGGTCTGCAGGGACTGCAAAAGGGGGCGCCTTTGGTGAAGAGGGCAACGAGGAACCACCTGACATTGCTGCACCAGGCCATGAGGGGCCTTCCTTGACACTGCCCTCCGCCCACCCCTGACGCAGCTTCCACCCCCAACCCCGGCCCTGGTCCGCCTCCCACCTCCCCTCCCCTGCCCTGCCCGCGCTGGCCTGGCGCCTCCTACCGGGACACCTGACCCTGCCCCACGCTCCTAGCCTGTGCCCCAGGTACAGACCTCGGGGCAGCTCAGTTAACATGCAGGAAGCACCAGGCACTAGGCTAGGAGCAAGGGACCCGAAAGAGCAAGTGAGACCTGGCCCTGTCCTCCAGGAACTCAGCGTCCAGGGCCCGAGGGACGCAGAGGCAGGGGCGAGGGCAGAGGAGGGTGGGGGAGCGTCTCAGACCCAGGCTGGGGACAGCAGGTCTGAGAAGGCCTCCTGGAAGAGGTGGTGGATGAGGAGACTCAAAAAATGAACCAAAATCTGTCAGCAAGGTAGAGGGCTGGCTGGGTGGGTGGGTGAGAGAACCGGGGGACATCACAGGGCAAACTGCCGCTACGTGGGAGAGGAGGTCACAGCTGAGGAAGGCCGTGGGGCGCGCAGCCAGGACCCGAGTCTCCGGCCGGGGAGCGCATGGCTGGCGTGGCCTCCCAAACGCCTGTTCTGGCCACGGTGGGGCACCAACAGGAAGAATAGGAGGACGCAGGGGAGGAAAAGCCTGGATGGCTGGCAGTGGCCAGGCAGGAGGAGGGGGACAGTGGCAGAAAATGAGATTAAGAGGGAGACCGGGCAGGACCTTGTGGCTGACGGCACAGGACAGGGTCCAGGGAAAGGCCAGGCTCCCCACCTGGGACCCACAGGACAGAGGCGTGCACAGCCTGGAGAGAGTCCGGCACGCTGGGCCCCCGGCTCAGTGCTGGTGTCCCAGCCAGGCCACACAGGTCTGTGCCCGGCCCCAGCCTGCCTCTGGGACTCGGCCGGTCACCCGCCACCCCTCTGGGCCCACAGGCTGTGCCATGCTGAGGAGCTTCCTGAGGGACAGTGGTCTGTGCCCCGCTACCCCTCCGTCAGATGCCATTTTTATGTCCACTGACAAGTCCCTATCAGATAAAACAAAGAAACTGGGCCTTGTCCCTCCGGCACACGCTGCACCAGGGGTTTCTTCCTGTCACGCTGTGGCTGTCCGGCCCCGCCTGTCCTACCCCCATCCTCCGGGCGCTCAGTTGATCCCACTGTGGCTCCTACAGCAAACGGGTTCTCCGCCCCTGTCACCGGCCCCAGAGCGCCCAGGCGGAGCAAACACTGGCACCTAAAGGGCCAGACAGGAGCTGCCGGGCCGCAGGGCGCCGGGGCGTGGGCTGACCTGGCTGTACGGGTAGAAGAGGGTGCAGATGGCGCAGTAGGGCTCGGTCAGGGCGGCCGCCGCGTTGAACTTCCTCTCGGCCTGGAAGCTCGCCGCCTTGTTCCTCCACTGCAGGGACAGCAGCGACCTCAAGGCCTCAGGGTCACTCACGTCCTCCTCCCCGGAGAAGGGGAAGGCTTCTAGAGCAGAGGATGGCGTGGGGACAAACGTCAGCACACCTGAGGACGCACCCCTTGCCCCGAGGAGTGCTCACTGCCGCAAGCGTTCACGGCGGCAGGTGCCCACTGCCACGGCCCCCGAGCCTCGGCAAAGCGGCCACCTGGCTGCCCCAGCTCAGGGGGCCCTTGGTCCCCTCTGAGGACAGGAGGGCTGGCTCAGGCCTCGACAGGTCAGGTGCAGACTCCCGGAGCTCAGCGGAGCCAGAAGAGGAGCACGGCTGGGAGTCGAGGAGGGGGCGGTGTGACCCCAAATCCTACTGAGATGAGATGAAGGCTACACGTGGGCGTCGCATTGACCCTTCCTGTCACAGCTGGCCCCTGCTGGCCTCAGTTGCCAGCCCCACCCCGACACCCCATCGCTGCGTCTCCTCAGCACCTGAGCTGGGGGCTGCCCTGAGAAGCTGGGTGCTCACTCCTGAGGCCCTGACCTTCAGAGCGGCTGGGCCAGCGTGGCAGATACAATGGCCTTCGCAACTGTGAGGCCACCTGCAGAGGCCCTGGCTCATCTGATCCCCGAGACCCCTTCCACTCCTGGGAGCTCAGCCCTGTGGTCCATGGTGCTCCCAGAGCCCACCTCGCCCTAGCCCTCAAATTCAGAATGAAAGAAGCCGTCCCCACGATTTTCAAATTCCACGTGCATCTTAAACAGAGGGCGGAAGCAGCAGATGAGAAATTGACCCTACAGGGCTTCCGCCCACCCAGCAGCCGGTGTTAAAGGCGCGCCTTGTCCCCGCCCCGCGGGGTCCAGCCCCCCGCAGCCTCCCCAAGGCCCACAGCCTGCTCGGCGGCAGGAAGTCATTTCGGTGGCGACTGGCCGCTCCCAGCCCTGTTACTGGCCAGAGCCCTGTGTGTTGCTAACAACAGCCGCCTGCCGGGAGCAACGCAAAGGTTTCCTCCCCACACTCAAGGCAGCACGGAAGTTACCAGCCACGGCACAGGGACCACAGAGCCAGGACATCCACCGAAAGTGTCCCTGGAAATCAGCAAATTCTCAGGCCCTGTGCAGCTCTGCGACCCTCCAAGTCTGAGTCCGTTTCTCAAGCCTCAATATGAGGGCTGTGGCCACAGTCTGGCCTCGCTCTCAGGGGTCACCAGAGGGGCCGACCCCAGGTGGCGCACTGGACTGGCGCGCCTTCTGCTCACGGGCCTGTTCATCTGCTCTGCGAATGTTCTGGATGCCCCACCCTGTGTCTGCCGTCTGAGCAGACCCAGGGGCCGTGAGAGGATGAGGCAGGATCCTCACTCAGCTAGGGGGTCAGGTTCGTATGCACAAACATGGGGGCCATGGGAGC
>NW_024347793.1:1046488-1049913 GCF_902729225.1 Pteropus medius | reverse complement strand
TCGTATGCACAAACATGGGGGCCATGGGAGCTGAACGAAAGTGGGGGGGTTGGGGTGGGGGTTGTAGCCAGTCCAGGCCTAGGTGTAGAAACCGTGTCTGCTCAGAGACATTTGGCAGAGATTACTGTAGACAGTGGACCCTGAGGTCAAAGGCAACGACAGTCACTGTAGAAATGACTGTGCCTCAGCTCTGTGTGCCTTCCTGACAGGACCCCCGGAAGGGCCAGCAGCCCCCATTTTACAGCAGAAAGGTTAGATGGCCCTCGTGGTCCCAGGCAGCGGGGGGCGAGCTAAGGTTAGAGCCCAGGCAGCTACAGCCTGCCCTCAAGGGCTACGCTGGGCATTTCCGGCCCTGACCCCAGTGTGAGTGAGGCCCCCACAGTGAGGAGAGCAAATGGGGCTGAGGGGAAGAGACTTGGGGCGCTCTTCTGGGGAGACCCGCAGGCTGAGTGGGGTTGCTATGGGCGTGGGGCTGTGTCTGAGGGCTGGGCAGTCTGGGGACAGACGCTGAGGGCCTGGCCTAAGCTGGTGGCGGTGGGGATGACCGGCAGGGGAAGTGGTGGAGAGAGACCTCGGGGGAGGCTCTGGGTGAGAGGACGGGGTACACAGGACCTGGGGTCCGAGCAGGTAGGGACGGCATCCCCACTCACCCTCATCACTGGAGGCCTCCTGCTTGACCACGGACAGCGGGGACCTGGTCGGTGGCTTGCCCAGAGGGTGACGCCGGCTCTTCTTGATCTCCATCTTCAACTTGGAGAACGTTGACGGTGCCTGAAACACAGGACAGGAAACGGCTTTGAAATGGGAGCGAAGCCGAGCTTGGCCCTGCCCCGGCTCCCCCAGTTGGGGGTGCGAAGCCCCAGGAAGAGGCAGCGGGGGCCACTGTGGCTTCTAACTACGTGCGCACTGCTGGCCTTGGTGATGAGCCACAGGGCCCTTTCGTGGGATGGCACATAGGGACAGGCGGAATCCCCAGCCCGGGACCAGCACAGGCGCCCTACCTGCACCTCGCCGGCTGCTCTCTCCTCCTCGGGCCCTGTCAGCTCCATGGGGGCTGCCACCTGCTCCTTCCAGGTGGGGCCCTTCTGGGCGAAGTGCTCAGAGGCCTGCTGGCAGGCCACGCGGCCCTTGTCGCACGTGGCTGGGCTGGCCCGTGGCACCACGAACAGCATGGGGATGATGGGGCGTGGCTTCAGCTCTGGCTCCTCCCCGGGTGCCTGGGGGGGCACGACGTTGAGGGGAGGCGGCGACAGGGTGCTCTCCTCGGAGGCCGCAGGGCCGGGGTTCAGCCCCGGGGGCCCCTGTGGGGGTGGTGGCACCTCCTCGGTGGGGAACTGGGTCGGTGGGGGTGGTGGCCGCTGGGGCAGAAGCGGGTGGTGAGAGTGCAGGGGGCTGTGGCTCTTCTTCTTCCGGTCACTCTTGGCCTTGACCGGCCGCGGCTTGCCCCGCCCATCCTCTGCGGGCAGAGAGGGGAGACCAGTCAGGGCGAGGCCAGCAGCCACACACCCTCCTGCGAGCCCCCTGCCCAGGCAGGAGCTGGCTGGAGGTGGCAGAAATCGCACTGGCCTTCCCCAAGAGAGCATGGGCGTGGGGCAAGCCCAAGCCTTGGGGTGCCCCCGCCCCCGCCCTACAGAGTCTGCAGGTGCTCGGAGCACCTCCTGCAATTGGGGTGAGGTGGAAGGAAGAGGCGAGTTCTTCCCAAGGGTGGAGAGAAGCAAGATTCGTTTGTTTTCAGATTTCTGAGTTCTATGTATTTCTATAATGAACACACACGATGACTTGTAGAACTTTCTAATAACAAAGACTCAAACAAGAAATCATAAACGAATGGTCACTTGAGAGGGCCTGAAGGGCCCAGAACAACCTTCCGCCCCCACAGGCTGGCACGGGGGGACTTCCTGACAGGTGACGAGGCGGGGTGGAAGTCCAGCGGGGCGTGCCTTCAGTGGCACTAAGGGGGCTGGGGTTGGGGAGAGGCGTGGTTGGCAGAGTCACAGCCCCCGGATGTCCAATCCTAGCTCTGGGACTTGTGAACGTGGAACCGGACAGGGCGACATGACTTTGCAGATGGACTGGGCTAAGGGAGGCAGATGGTCCGGGGGGACCCAAGGTACCAACAGGGGCACTTAAGAGCAGAGGACCTTTCCCAGCTGTGGTCAGAGGACGCTGTGAATATGGAAGGAGACTCAGAGAGATGCCGACGAGATGCTGACGACGGAGGATGGGGCTACGAGTCAGGGGCGGGGCGGGGCGCCTCCGGAAGCTGGAGGCGGTTCTCCCTGGAGCCTCCTGAAGGACTAACTCTCCCCACACCTGAGTTTAGCCCCAAGAGACCCCCTCAGGCTTCCAACCTCCAGAACTGACAGCAAATCCATGTGTGTGGTCACCGACAGGCAGCCCCAGGAGACTCTGCAGGTGGTGACCTGTGTGAGGCCTGCTGCGCTCAGGGTACGGAGAGCTCAGCATCAGGGACCCTGCACTCAAGGACGACAGACCACAAGGCCCAGAGCACAGCCAGCCCTAGTGTCCCCAGCCTTGCCTGACCTGTCTGGAGAGTGGGCACACTAGCCTAGGCCTTCGCCCTCCCGGCCCAGGCTCCCAGGGGACTAACCATTCCGGTCATCTGGGACCAACGGTTTTTTGGACAACCTGGGATGAGTGGTTGTCCCGGTGACAGGATCCGTGAGGCCCAGCGGTAACTGTGCCTGACAGTCTGCGGCTGGGAGCACAGGACACATGGGGGGCGAGGACCTGCCCCTGTCCCTGGGCAACGGGTGGCGACAGGGAGCACGAGGAGTTCTGGCTCACGCTGCGGCGCCCGCGTTTCACCCCCTGCTGTAAAACCCGTCTACACGGCGCCCCCGATCCCCAGCCAAAGGCGATGGAACGAGTGCCTGTGACCTTGGGTGAAGGGGTGTCACTTAGACCCTGGTCTGCACTGACCCCAGGAAGGGATCAAACAAGGGCCTCCCTGCCAGCAGACACCCAGCTCGGAGTGCTGGCAGGAGCTGAGTCGCCCTGCTCACCCGCACGAAGGCCAGGCCTGAGCCCACGTCGTGGCCCCCAGCCCCCTCTGTCCCCACTCCGGCCCCGCTGCACGCTGCAGCCCTGTAGTGGCTGCTGGGACAGCCCACGGTGTCCCTGGCAAGCACACCCTGTGTTCTCCAGGAGAGGCTCCATCAGCTGGGAGGCAAAGGGAGCACTCACCCCCCAACCCCCACCCTCAGGTCCTGAGCCCCAAGAGGGCACCGAGGGTTCCTGCAGCACCTCTGCCCCAGCTAGAGGGGACCTGACCACTCCCAGGTCCACCCTCCCACAGGCCCCTTGTGAAGCCGGCTATCTGCCAAGAAAGAAAAATAACAGATTCTCTCTCTTGTTAGGACACAGGTGGATGGCTCCCTGAAACAGGATCTCTTCTCCTTGTG
>NW_024347793.1:1042096-1046294 GCF_902729225.1 Pteropus medius | reverse complement strand
GGAGTGACCGGACATAACCGAGAAATCCGCAGGTCAGCGGCCCAGGCGGTGCCGGGCTGGGCCAAGAGCCACTGCGCTGCCCGTGCTGCGGCATCTCGGCAGGAGGCTCTGCCCTCTAAGGGAGCTCGTGGCTCCTCCCCGCCTAGTGCGAATGAGTGGACATCGCCCTGCGTGCTTGGCCCGTGGACCACAGGTCCCATCTACTCTCCGCTGGAAGCTCTACTGTCAAAAGGGACAGATTCCGGCCTCTTCCTCAGGTCTCCTGGGCTCTGGGAACCTGAGGGGTCATATGCCCCAAGGACCCTAGGCCAAGAAGGACACCCGAGGGCTCTGGGCTCTGTTGCTGACGTGGCCACGCTGGGCCCTCAGTGAGACCTCCACCTGCCGGGCCTGAGGGAACCTCGAATGCAGCAGGGGTGTCACACCTGCAGGGCTGCGGGTCCCAGCCAGTCAGTCCCTCCCCAGCAGGTGGGACCTCCCACCTCATGGGGTTTAGGACACTGGGTGTGCAGCATGGCAGATGAGTCAAGGCTCGTCTAGTACTTTCTTTAGGGGTAGGAGGGTGTCACGGCCGAGATCGCCCACCAGTGGGTTTTGCTGGCCTGCCTGATTTCTACGTCACCAAAGTCCCTGCAGGGAGGTGCTGAGGGGAACTGGGGTCTCAAGCTTGATTCCTGCTGTGCGGCCCGCAGAAGTGGTCTCATGCCTGCTGCCTGGTTCAGGGACGCTGCACCCCTCCCCCCACCCCGCAGCCCCCAGCCTGGGCCTGGTCCCCACCGTCTGGCCAACCCTGCATTTTTCCAGTGTGGAGCCCGAGGCAGGGTGTACCCCGATGGCAAGGGAGGCCTCGAGGATTGTGCTGGGGCGTGTATCCTGTGTGACAACGTGTCCCTGAATGAAACTGGCAGCCCCCCTTGTAAAGGCCTAGATCTGCTCCCTGCTACGTGCAGCAACTTTTCTGTCTTGCTCTACAGCCAATCACAGGCTATCAGGCCACTTCTGACAGGGTGTTCCATGACCAAGGACACCCACAGTGTCCCCTGCCGGTGCACTGGGCGCTCTCGCCTCCTTGAGGCTCTGGGAAGCCTCGGGTGGGGTCCCTCGGGCTGCGCGCTCCACCAGGGAGACGGGACGGCAAATGTGGTGGGACCAGTCCCCCTGCAGCCCTCACTGCCCCCCCAACTCCCCGGCTGTGAGAAGGGACAGTGGCTGTGTCCAGCCACAGGAGAGACAAGTGCTCTGTGAGATGGCCCCAGCCACGCAGGTGGGGGAGCCCCGGCTGTCCCAGCCAGGGCTAGCACGGCTGCCTTCCCACCTTCCGCCCCGGTCAGGGCTGGGCGCAGGGGTCAGAGGGAGGCAGTACGCCCCGGACCACCAGGCAGTGGGTATGGTGGGGGGACACAGCAGCCAGCCCGGGCAGCAGACCTCCAGGCCTAGCACCCCATCAGGCAGCCCAGGGCCCCTCCCCAGGGACACTCAAACCACCCCAGACCCACCCCCACGCAGAGTCCCAGGAGCCTCCACTTCTGCCGCCCCCAGCCCCCGCCCCGGGTGCTGTCAGGGAGTAAGTACCCAGAGCGCGAGAGACGGAGAACGTCTCCCTCTGCAAGCACAGGACGGACACCCTGCTGCTCACTCCTGACGGCACTCGCAGCTTTCGGGGACATCAAGCTGGCGTTGCAGGAAGTCCAGAAACCGCTTTAAAATCTGCTTGCTCCCCCCGCGGCGTGTTTGCTGTCACCCCCGACTGCGAGCACTTATCTGATGTGTTCACAGTTGTCTTCCCGCCAAAGGCGCGAGGGACAAGGGCTCTCGGGCGGTGGCAGCCACATCCAACACCCTGAAGGGACCACTTCCTTTCTAGAGGGGCTGGTGTTCCCAGGGACCCCCGCCTCCACCAACCCTCCTTCTTGGGAACGAGCCTGCTGTGGGACACGGACGGGGTGTCTGGAGCCCTGAGCAGAGAGGCCGCCCCCAGAACGGCCCCACCCTTCCTGGGGTCCACGTGCCTCCTGGAGGGCTGCGCTGCAGCTGCGCCATGCGACGCCCCGATCCCCACGGGAGTGAGGACCCCAGAGCCCCGGGAGCTTGGCTGAGGCCGAGGAGGGGACGGGAGTGCAGCCGCCAGACGGTGGGGAGGACGGCCGGTGTCCCCCACGTCCCCGGCCCCTTCTCTGTGGCGTGAACTTCCGTCTACAATTCACGGTTCACTCTCAAGAAACACAGAAACTCCTGTTCAGGTGGCAAGCTGGGGAGGCCGCCCCCCGAGATCCAGGCCCTTAGTCCAGGGGCACCCCTCAGACAGCTCATTACCTACCCAGCACCCCCGAGCTCGGCCGCCCGACTTATGGAACGTGCAGTTGCTGGTCATTCCCATGCCCCGGAGCACACGCCACGTGGGGATGGGGCCTGGACGACCATAGGTCTGAGCCGCATGTGCCTCTCCAATACGGGCGACGCTATGTCCCTCCGACCCCAAATTCCTGTGCTGAAGTCCTACCCCCACTGCCTCAGAATGTGGCTTTATTTAGAGTCATTACAGATGAGGTCATCAGAGTGGCCCTAATCCAATGTGAATGGTGTCCTTATGAAAGAGGGTCATTTGGGCAGAGATGATGGCATAGAAGGAACGCCCCATGCATGCAAAGATGGCACGTACGAGCCAAGGAAAGAGGCCTCAGGGGGAACCAGCCCTGCTGACACCTCGGTCGTGGGCGGCTGGGCCTTCAGACTTGCAAGGCCAGGGGCTTCTGTTGCTGAAGTCCCCGCCTGGGGCACTTCCTAGCGGCCAGAGCAGGCTCAAATGTGTCCTCAACAATCCACGGCCTGGCTTGGCGAGTCTGCTCAACTTTAAGTGGGATGGTGACGTTCAAGGCTACGTCTGAGAGTCCCCCAGGCAAAGAACGGTGACCTTCACATGTCCTGCCTGTAGCGGGGGAGGCTGTCCTAGCTCCTGCCCCGTGAGTCGGTGGCCAGTCTCCACACCGCCAACCTCCCTTCTGCCTCTCCCTCCACCTGCGTTTGGCTCGACACCCGCCACACCTCCGAGAACGCCGATAAAGCGGGTAACCTGCCTCTGCGAGGGGGGTTTTCCCAGCACACGGCTCCATTATTTAGCAGTTCCTTGCTTTTGAAAAATGTCTCTAATTTTCTCCACAAAGGCCCGGTTTTTTGTCAGCTGTGTTTGGGGCGAGAAGCCGGGTGTGCCACCCTCTAGTTGCTTTGTGGCAGGTGGCCTCCTGACGGTGGTGCTGCCCGCCCGCCCGTGGCTGGCCCACAGGGATGATACCCGGCTCCTGTGGCACCTGTCCCACCTGAGTGACTTGATGGCGCCATCTCTAAACCCTGTCCCACACAGGAGAGCCACCCGCCCCGACAGTGATGGCGCGGGCTTCCTCTCCAACCAGGCGCCCTTCCCCTCGGGCCTGCTTGCTGGGCTGGGCTGGGCTGGCCAACCCGCCTGTGAGCACCAGGCACTTCAGTGACGCCCGCCATCCAGGGCGCCAGCATGCGATTCACCCAGAAACTCTTCGCTCTCCCCGGTGAGTGCCTAGGGGGTCCCCGTCAGGGTCACTCACCCTTCCAGTTGGAAGACACAGCCCCACCTACATGCCATCTCGTGGGAACACTGGCGGGCGTGGGCCTGTCCCCGACTGCACCCACGGACAGTCACCTCAGACGCTGCATCGTGACGAGCACATGGCTCCGAGGCAGGTGGGGCTGTGAGGGGCCCACACGCCCCCAAGACAGAGCCGCAAACATGGAAACTGATGACCAGGGTAGAACTTTCTGGTGACCTACGACCTGTGACCGGGGCCTGAGGCCCCCTTGGGAGCGAGTTGCGGGCAGGCCCCTGGGGAGGGCCAGAGAGGAAAGGGCCTCTCCCCTGGAGGGTGGTCTTACCTGTGAGCTAGGATAACGAAGCCTGCCACAAAGAGGGGGAACATTGGGAAACGTGGGGCTGGGGACTTCCAAGTGCCCACAGGTTGACACTGCAGGGCTAAGGGGCCCCACGCCGGTGCCCCAGCACGGCTCACCCGGCTTCTGGCCCCAAACAGCGGGCATCCTCCACGACGGGGCAGATGACACCTCTGCCCTGAACGAGACATCTGTGTCCCCCCCAAAGTTCGTATGTCGAAACGGAAACCGTAACGGACTGGCCTTAGGAGGTGGGGCTGCGGGAGCCTGTGGTTGGTGA
>NW_024347793.1:1040632-1041298 GCF_902729225.1 Pteropus medius | reverse complement strand
GGGGGTAGTGGAGGAAGAAGAAGCCTGGGGGCAGGGCGACGGGGACGGTGGGGTGGTCAAGCGCGTGCTGATGACAGCTGGAGATGGGATGGCAGACGGGGACCGGGCTCCAGGAGCCCCGCATCAGTGGGGCAGGAGGGACGGGGGTGTGACCGCGATGGAGTCAGCAGCTCGGGGAACGCCTGGATGAGCGTGGCGTGGGAGGTGCACTTACGGCGGCCCCGGCCTCCTGCTCTGCTCTCTCCTCCTCTCTAGGTTTGGCTTCCTCTCCTCCTCAGTCTTTCTCCAGTGTCTGCTTTCTTTCAGACTAATTTGTCTAGAACGTAAACGTCAGGGAGTTTTCCTCTGGGACTCGCGTTAGCTCCCTAGGACGCCTCACCTAAGGGCCTCGTCCTGGGCGCCTGCATCTGTCTGGCGCCCGTGCTCCCTGTGTCCCTCTGTACTCAGGAGCTCCGGGCCCAGGGCGGCCCCTCCTCTACCTGCGCCCTCACCCCGCCTCGCCCTCCCCCAGTGCCTGCCTCAAGGACAGGGCCCTGGCCAGACGTGCCCCGGGACGTGGGCGTGGACATCGGTCCCCAGGGAGAATGCGAGCTGAGGCTTAGCTCTGTCTCCTTAGTGAAAAGGAAGCTGCGAAGGGGAGGGGCCTGTGGACTGCTGGGGGTGGGG
>NW_024347793.1:1038847-1039334 GCF_902729225.1 Pteropus medius | reverse complement strand
GCAGCTGCCCGGCCCCTCGGCCCCCTCTCGCCCCTCCCCCACTCGGCCCTGGAACCAGCCCTGGGGGCCGCCTCTGACCCTACCCCGCCTGCTCCCAGGGCCGATCAGGGGCGTCCCCGCCAGCACCCTATCTGCCCCAGAGACCTTTACTCGGCCCCCGACACACTGCAGACCTCAGCCCCAGTGCAGAGACCCCAAAAATGAGTGGAACCAGGTGGACAGACCTGGGCAGAGGGTTGCGCCCCACTGCAGGGGTAGGCGAATTGGAAACTATCACGCAAAGAAACATGAGAACGAAAACCAGGAGAATAACGGGGAAGGACCTGGGGCCGCTGTGCCTCAGAACTGGGGGGTAGGCGCCACCAGGCACACCCTAACCCACAGGCCAGCCATAACAGCAGCCTGGCTGCTCCCCTGACGGGACAGGTCTCTTAGCTGTTTCTTCCCGAAGCTACTTCCACGCGGCTCCTTGAGGCTGCTGCTTTTT
>NW_024347793.1:926498-1038836 GCF_902729225.1 Pteropus medius | reverse complement strand
CCAGGCACACCCTAACCCATTAAATAATGTGAACAGCAGCTCATTGCCTCCCTCTGACGGAGACTCCCTTAGTTGCTTCTTCTTCCGGCTACTCCCCACTGCTGCCCTGAGGCTGTTGCTTTTTTTTTTTTTTTTGGTTCTGGCTTCCTCTGCTGAGTTACCGAGCTGCTCAGACACTTAGGATGTGGCCATGCATCCTGCTTCCCACCAGCTCCTCTCTGCAGCTGCCGCCGTCTTCGGCTGTGGAGAAATTACTCCTTTACGTTTTTCTGACGGTAAATATCATTCTCCGTGAGCAGCGGAGCAGCTCGCACTGCACTCTCTGCTCGCTCTTCCTGGAGCCGGTCAGTGTCCCCCTGTCACTCAGCTTTCCCGGTCAGCTCCTGGCTCTGGGTGTGGCCCTCCCATGCGGGGAGCCACAAACTCCTAGAGGCCGGCTTGGACGCTCCTGAGTTGGATTCGTTTTCCTTGATCCCATGTCTTTCGTGGCTGACGCCCTTGTTTGGCTGGAGCACGTCCTCAGGTAGCCTCCTCAGAGAGAAGGGAAACTCTGGGGCATTGCACGTCTACAAAGATCTCTGCTCCTCTTCGGCGGTTAGTCGGTAGTCTGGCTAGATACGTACTTCTGGGCTGAAAATCATTTCTCTTCTGACTTTTGAAACCTTGTCCCTTTGTCTGTTAGCTTGTGGCATCGTGCTCGCTAAGTCCAATGCCATCTACGTCCCTTGTTCTTTATGGTGCCATATTTGCCCCAGAAGGTCTGGAGATCTGTTTAACATACGAGTTGTGAGAACGCAGAGCGATGTGCTGTGTGGAGTGCGTGATTTTCATCCCGCGCCAGACTGTTTCATCTGAAAACACACGTTTTTGGGTCCCAGGAACTGTTTTCTCCTCTTTTCCCGAAACTCTGCCTCATAGAGGCTGGGCTTCCTCAGTTGAGCCTCTGACCTATTCCCAGCTTGCTGTCTGACACTCTACCAGGTTTCCCCAAGCTGCCTCCCAACCATCTCTTACATTTCCTTTGCTCTGCTTTTAAATGTCCAAAAGCCATCTCTTTTCTCCCGAGAATGGGTTCTTCGGTCGTAAACGCACAGCCCCCGCCCCGAGGACCCGGTGCTCTCCTCCCGATGACTGCACGGACTCTCCGTGGACTCCCTGCCCCCTTTCTGTCTGAGACGCTCTGTCTTGCACTCAGCGTTTCCTCAGAGGTCTAGAGACCACTGGCTGGGTTGTGCGAGGGACTAGGAAGGTCAGGTCCTTGGTGGCTGTGCATCTGTGAGAAGGGCTGGCCGGAGGGGACGGAGGGCAGGAGCCCAGCCGCTTCACAGAGACCCGTGACGTCAGGATCTGCAGCTTCGCTCTGCTGTGCGCTCTGGGGCCTGGAGACCCTCAGGGCTGGGGACACCGTCCCCAGGCTTCCACCGTCCCACCCCAGGAAGGCTCCTCCCTCCTGCCCAGGTTCGACCCTACCAGGCAGCAGGGCCACGTCCTATGCTTAGATACGAGGTGGGGCAGGGGTACAAGCCCAGCAGCCCCTTACGCCTGCCTCGGTTCCCGTCCCGGGAGGCGTATGTCCCAGAAGCCAAGGCCTTCCTAGGCGTCCTCAGCATGAAGCAGCTGCCCTGTCCACAGGTCCAACAGACTAGAGTTTGCAGAGTCAGATGTCACCAGCCCAGCCTTTCCTGCTGCTCAGCTGTCATGGTCCCCTCTTCCATTCTTTGTCACTCACATAGTGTCATCTTAGTGGCACTTAAGGAGAAGATACATGTGCACTTGTCAGGTTTAACAGGACGTCACCTGTTAAGTTTATACAAACCAAATATTGGGACTGAGTCCAAATACCTGTACTAACATTTCCAAGCTAAAAGCAGGTGTCCTTGGACCACAGGTGGCAGGAGGGAGAGAGTGGGGGGCTCCCTTTAGGTCTGAGTGCAGTGGGCTCAGAGTGGCTTTGGACCCACTCACCAAGGGGCCAAGGGCACTCAGCCTCTCTACACCCTAAGTCATGGCTGTCGGCTTTCAAAGGACCAGCTGTTGCCCAGGTCTCTTGACTCCACAGGGGGGTTTGGGGCAGCCAGGGCCCTGTGTTCCAGTGCGGCCCCAGGGAGGGGCGGGGGGCTGCGGGCCATGTGCCCTGGGCTCTCCTCCCCTTGGGGAGCCTCAGGACACAAGCCTCGCTAGGTCCCAGCACTCCTGGGCCCCACAAGCAAGTAGGGGTGTGGCCTTCAGAGGCTTTTGCCTTCGAGATGGCGCACAGCGTGTTCTAGGCAAGAAGCATTCAGGGAGCGTTCGGCGAGTCACCAGGGCGACAAGCTTCTCAGGGCCTGACAGGCCCAGGAGTTGCAGGCCCAGCTTCTGAGCGGCCAGGAGCTGCGTCTGTGTGGAAGGCTTCCAGACTGTGGCAGGGCCCGGTGGCATCAGAGGGGCCGTGGTGTCTGGCCTGCTTGGGCCCCGCGAAGGCTCAGGAGGCATTGAGGGGACTCGAGGGGCTGCCCCGTCCCCTCATTTCCACGGTGACCTCAGGGTGGTGGGAGAGAGGCGCTGCAGGTGAGCGAGCAGGGCCAGGGGCTCTCGGCCACGCTCAGCCGGTGGCCTCCCCTGTGGGCAACTGGAGGTCGCAACCCATGGAGCCGGCAGGGGTGGGATGGGGACCCGCGCGCCCCACCCCCACTGCCCTCCTCTCGGCTACGGCGTGGTGGCAGCGCTCAGGTGTCCTGCACACATGTGTGCAGGGGCCGAACGCACACCTGCTGCGCCGTGCAGCTGACGAACTGCGTTTCCTGACGCTCTTGAAACAAAGAGGAGGCTTGAGGCCAGGACTGTCCATGGAGGGGGCTGTGGGGAGCGGGGAGCAAGGAGCGGGGAGCCAGGCGGGAGCCCCACCTGGTGGTGAGGGCCAGAGGAGCCTCCTAGCAAGGAGCAGGAAGGTGCCAGCTTTGCACCCCGCTTGTCACGGGGCAGGGTCAGTTTATCTGACAAGATCTGGGCGTGGAGGATACATCCACGGGAGGGCGACGGGAACAGGGCAGTCCATTCTCTCCCGCAGGGGCCAGCACCTGGCCTCTGCTCCGAGGCGACGTGTGGGGTGCAGTGTGAAGGGCCGTTAGGAAGGCTGGACAGTCACGGGTGAGGGTGGGACCTGGCTGAGCGGGGTCGAGTGGGACCGGGGAGGAGCCGCAGGTCCCAGAGGATGAAGCGAGGCTGCAGGGAACACGTGGGGTGGGGTGGGGGTGGGGGGTAGCAGACAGCATGGAGCCCACCCCAACACCACGCCCTCTGTCTAGGGAAGGGGTTTCCACCCAGGGACACAAGATGGTGTCAGGGGACATTTGTGGTCATCATAACTGGGGGAGCATCTGGCACTGAGCTGGCGGGGGCAGGGATGCTGCTTGGCACCTTAAGTGCTCAAGACGGGCCTCCCCAGAGGATGACAGCGTGGGGGAGGGAGTGGCGGGGCACACGACCCAGTCTAGAGCCCAGACCCACCACTGCCCCCAATTAGCCCAAGCTGGCCTTCCCGAAACCCCTGCCGGGGCTCAGGGGAGCCCTCCCCAGGGCCCAGGCCGCCATGTGGAACAGGGGTCAGGAGGGCACGAGAGTCAGTCCTGAGAGTCAGTGATGCTGACGCAGAGGGGGAGGCGGCGTGGGCTTTGCCACGTCAGTCCCCCTAATCAACCTTTTCAGAGAAAGCCCCCCACCATGACTTAAAAAGAAGGGAGTCAGCCACATTTTACATATTGAAGGCTTTAAAGAAAATTATATCCTGGGGAACGTGGCTTAATGTATTATTCAGTCCCATTGCTGGACTATTCCGGCTCCCCAGGTCGCAGGGAGAGGCGGGAGAGGAACGCTCCGGAGAGGAACAGAGCGTGACAGGCGGGCTGGGAGCCGTCCAGCACGGGCCGGCTGGGCTGAGGGAGGGTGAGGGGGCGGCGGGCAGGGAAGGGGCCGGGGGCGGCTTCCTTTGTGCACACGAGGTTCTGGCTAAGGCGTGCTCAGCCTGCTGGGGTTCCTGGTGCTCTAGCCTATCCATTTCTGAAGTGTGGCGCCTGTTTTTTGGCAGTCCACTCTGCTGACCAATTAGCCTGAGCCACAACCAATTAGCCACTATGCAAAGGCTGCAGCCGGCTCTGCTCCGCAGGCTTGCCCAGCCCAGCCCAGAAGAGCTGGAGCTCCCTGTCACAGAGAAGCCGATTCTCTCTAGGACACACAGGAGAGCGGCACATCAAAAGGGCAGACCGCAAAAGAAATCAGAAGACTCAGGAACAGGTGCGGGAGATTCCGGGCTAACAGAAGGTTCTCAGAGGCCGAGGGGCGGGGAAACAGGCAGGCGAGTCACAGACGCACTGAAAACCAGAACCGCCCAGCTGAGGGAGCAGGTTCTCCACTGGGCCTGACCGCCAGGCCAGGATGATTTTTCCCAGAAATAGTCCAAGGATGGAGAGTGCCACCAACAGGGCATTGAAGGAAAAAACTGGCTGAGCCCCGACCCCCCAAGTGGCCAAGCCCTAGGGCCAGCCGACCATCACCAGTGGGGACAAGAGACGCCAGAAGTGACCCATGGCTGCAGATGGAAAGTCTCGCCAAGCCCCGGACCCGCCTGCTGCCTGTTTTGGTGAGGCCCACTGGCTGAGAACAGTATTTCCATTTTTAAATGGTTCAAAGGTTTAAAAAGCAACAATACTTTGTGACACGTGAAAACGACATGAAGTTCCAATTTCGACGTCCACAGCAGTTGTACTGCGGTGTGCCGCGCTCTCTGCTCACCGAGGGGCCACTGTCCGTGGCAGCTACTGCGGGGCTGAGGGGTCGTGAGGGACCGTGTGGCCCACATGGTGAAAACGACACTCTGCCCTTGGCAGGCCACAGGCCAGGCTGCTGCAGCACTCACCGGGCCCAGCGAGGACCTGCTGAACGTCCCCTGGGATTCCCTGGAACTCTGTCTGAGCAGCTCAGAGCCCTGAAGGCCTGGCTGTTCCCCAGAGAAGGAGCAAAATGGGGATCAATGCCTCCAGGCCACGAGGCAGTGCCAGGAGCACAGTGCTCGCTGCCTGTTCCCTCCTGGCAAGAAGTCGGTCCCCTCCTCCATCTAGACCTGTCACCCTCGTCCCCACAGCCCCGTGTCGAAGCCACGAAGACGACCACTTCACCCTCTCCCCCTCCTGCTGGACACCAGGCACGCAGTTGGACAGCTACCACGCTGTCGTGGAAGGCAGGGGCAGGAGGGGGCTTCCTGAGATGGAATGGGGGTGGCAAAGGATATCCCTGGGAGAACAGGTCTCTGTTACCTCCATGACTGCAGATCTCAGCATCACGGTATTGGAAATGCCAAAACAAGCAACCACAGACGGGAGAGGGCAGGCCACGGTGACAGAGGGCTCCGGCACAGGGCCTGCCACCGACAGAGCCACGAAGGGCTCAGCACCCGGCACGGAGACACAGGGCTCTCGCACCCGGGGTCACAAGTGGAAGAGGGAAGGGCACAGCGTGTGTTGTCCCAGAGAGAAAACCAGGTCGCCAGTGGGCCAAAGGGCCAGCCGAGGAGCAAGAGGGAAAATGAGTCTGGCACAGACGCCGCCTGCTGCGAGGCCCCCCCGGCCACACACGCAGCAGCCACACGCTCCAGCTCAGAGGCAGCGAGAAACCAGAGGAGAAGGGGAGAGGAAGAGAGGGAGGGAGAAAGGAAGGGGACAGCCCATGGCCTCCTGTCGGAAGAGAATGGCCGGGGCGGGTCACTCACGGGGTCGCCAGCAGAGCGGGCGTGGCGAAGCTCCTTGGCCACTCACCTGCGGAGGAGCTTGGCCTTGAGCGAGGCCCGGGAGGCGCTCCAGGAGCTGAGCTCGGGGCTGCTCAGGGCCGTGGGCTTGGTGTGGTCGAGCACCGTGAGGTCCTTGCCTTGTTTCCACAGCTCGTAGCGCTCTGGCTGCAGGATGCGCACGAAGACGTCCATGGAGATCTTGACCATGTCTTTCCGGCATGTACACTGTGGGAGGCAGGAGGGACCCCCTGAGCCTGCAGGCAGCCGCCCCGCCCTACAGTGCGTACTGCGAGGCAGGAAATGGTGTCTTTCGTCCCAGATGGAAGGTGAGGCTGGCTGAGCCCCCCAGTGTGGGCCTCCAGTCCACCCCAGTGGGGTCACCACCACCCCCCGGCACACAGCGCTGAGGACTGAGAGCAGGCCCTGTCTGTGGAAGGCTCGAGGGTCAGCCGGCATGCGGCCAGCACGGAGGCAGAGTTCAAACTCCTGTTGGACGCGTGCCCCCAAGCAGGTATGAGCACACATGGACCGCTTTATGACAGCAGGGGTCCCAAGGCTGGGAAGCGGAAAAAGCTGTCAGTCCCCAAAGACTAGGAGCAAACAAGGGAACCCAGGTGACTTCGAGAAGGTCCCTCACACAGCCTGGCTCGGAGTCTCTGCCCTGCGTGTCTGGGGGAGAGGAAACCAAGGACCCGGGGCAGCTGAGACTGGACCGCAGGCGGCCACTGGGGGAGGGGCTGGGCGCTGTGCCAGGCGGCCCGGAGCAGCCGCTGCCCTGGAGAGGGGGCTCTTCGTGTCCAGGAGCTTCAAGCAAGGGGCAAACGTGTGGCGAAGCAGGGGAAACGTGCTCCCTCTTACGCTCTGAACACCACCCCTCCACTAAGCCAAGTGTTTCCAGAGCCTCTCCCTCCGTGTCACAGCGTCGTGATGGCCCCCGAAGCTGGACACCGTGCAGAAGGTACTGCAGGTGTCCTGGGGACACTTGACACTTGGGGAGCTGTGGGCCAAAGAAGCCAGCCAAGGATCCCAGAAGCCAGGCCCTAACAGGGAGCCCTCGGTCAGCGGGAGGAACCCAGGAGGGCCTGGTCGCCCACTTGCCTGTGGGAGCCGCCAAGACAAGACTGGAAAAGCATCCCACTGGGGTGGGGGTGGGGGGGCGGGGTCTGGTCTAGGGCAGGGCTGGCAAACTCCATCAAGGGCCAGGCAACAACGTCCGGCTTTGTTGGCCACATAGCCTGTCAACCCTCCCCACTCTGCGCTGTGGCCCAGAAGCATCGCAGATGCTACATAAACGAATCTGTTCACAGTGAACGGGCAGAGGGCTCAATCTGACACAGGCCGTATCTGCCGGCTTCTGGCCTAGACTCCAGAGGACAGAGCAGCCCCTGGAAAGGGAGGCAGATTCTGGAAGTCTCGCAGGGATGACTGCAAGAAGATGAGGGGATCTCAAGGGCGGCCTTGACCCCAGGGTGCTCCACTTGCCTCCCTCTAAAGAGGGGACACACATACCTGGGGACACGCCTGTCCTGAGAGCCGTGACAGGCCACGTGGCAGCTGCCTCCCGGACTATGCCCAGGGCCACCTGCACTGTAGCCCCTGCAGCTGGGACTCGGAAACTCCTGTGGCCACCTGGCTTCCCTGTCAGACAGACAGGCTCAGGAGACACCCGGTCCCCGAACCGCAGCTACAAACCCGCTTCCGTTTCGAACGCGCGCCTCTCCCTCCCTTTACGTCCTCTGGTCACTGCCACTCTCTCAGTGGGAGAGCAGGAAACGGAACAGACTTAACAAAGTGGCAACTACGTACCTTCCCTGACAAGCCCTTCCAAACTTCCCTCGATCTGCTCCGGAAATGGTGATGTATTTACCATCCCGAATCCCAGGCAGTGGGGTGGGGATGCCGGAAGGGCTGAGCGAAGTATCCTGGGAATTCCTGCAACCGTGGTGCCACCCGCCCCCCCCACTCCCAGCCTGCACTGCAGGGACAGCAATGACACGACCACAAGCAGGAGGGAACATCTATGGCCAAGTGAGTCCCAGCGAACTCAATTCATTCCATGAAGAGCTGCCCTGCACAGAGAGGCCGGCGGTGCGGCCCGGCGTGGCGGGAGCAGAGAGGGCCAAGGTGTGGACTCCTGGCCGGGCCTCAGCCTCCCTGGCATCGCCAGCGACAGCAGCTTAGGGGATTTGTACGGAGCGGCTCTGCAATTGCTTTTCCGTAAGTAATTAGAAAACACACCTGTGTCTGCCTGTGGAGGGGGACACATGGACACGTGCCCAGAGCCAACTGCCCAGTGGCCTGGAGCCCAGTCCTTGCCTCCTCATATAGCCAGGACTGAGCTGCTGGGGACGGCCACCCTCACGCTTCTGTGCGGGTTCTGCCTGGGATGGGGTTTGCCAGGGGCTGGGGGATGGAGATTTGGGGAAGCATGGGCACCCAGTGGGAACGAGGCAAGGTCCTGTGGGTCCCAGGTGAAGGGAATGGCAGCCTCCTGGATTTAGGACACGGTGACAGTCACCTCCGTGGGCTGAGCAGCTGAGCTCAGGGGTGTAGGTACTGTAGACCCATCACTCTGTTTTGGCCGTACAGTGTGGGAGAGAAAGTTGCTAAGGCAACTTAATGGCAACTTTCCAGGGCTGAAACGTGCGACACTGATACCCCTCCCCCACCAGGCCGTTTGGTTTGGGGCCAAGTGCACAGTGGAAGTCGTGTGCAGCTATTTCGTTTAGGCCGGGGCCCAGGAGCAGGCACAGAGTGCCTCTTCCCTGCAGAGGCTGTCCTGGAAAGGAACTTGGAGCGGGCCAGAGGCCAGAAGCTAGTGGCAGAGTCCACAAGGCAGCCTCAGAGCTGTGCCCAGAGATGGAAAAGAGGCTAAGGGCGAGCAGCATTATTTGTTTTCATTAACAAGGCCGTAGATCGCCCTCCCTGTCCAGCCCATCCAGCTCCCAAACCTTCTGAGACAGGCATTTTTGTAAGCAGCTGCTGGAGGGATTAAAGCTGGCAGGTTCTGCTGCTCTCGCACTGTCAGCACTGACATGGGAGATGGAGATGGAGATGACAGAGATGATGGAGATGACAGAGATGATGGAGATGGGGATGATGGAGATGGAGATGGCAGAGATGATGGAGATGGAGATTGGGATGGAGTATGCCCTCCGAGGGGGTTGGTTTCTGATGCAGAAACTAAGCATGATTGTGGGAGGAGGTCTAAGCGGCCCCCCACAGGCCTGAGCATGCCCCAGGGCCCTCCGTGCCATGCAGAAGCACAGGGTGCTCCACCACCAGAACCCAGAGGGCGAGGGCTCCCACTCTGAGAGCCACCAGGGAATAAGGAGCAGAGCTGCACCAATCCTGCTCAAATCAGCCAGAGCCTGGCCAATGGTGGTTCCGTTAGTGCCCAGCGGGGCATCCGGGGACAGATGAAAGAGTAACAGACAAGGGGCAGGGACGTGGGGGGTGGGGCGGGGGGTGCCAAGGACATGGCCTGGGTCCCACCGCCAGCACCCACAGATGGTCTATTCCAAGACAAGCTGCATCAGCGGTGGATCCCAGCCCCGGCCGGCCGGCCGGCCTGCCTGGGGGTCAAGTTCCCATCCACTGGGTGGGCCCGTCTACTGAGGGCTCAGGCCCCGCCCACTCACCCCCACCCCAAATCCTGGGCCTGGAGCCTGGGGCGCCCCCCCCCATTCACTGGTGATGCCAGCCTGCCAGCAGAGTGAGGAGGCGCGGTCTGGGGTGGGTCTTGGTGGGCACACCTCTTAGCATCCCCAGCACTCGATGCTCGTGAGCAGAAACTGCCTTTCAGACGGCAGCTGGCGTAAAGAAGGGCTGACAGCCCACGCGGTGGGCCCCGAGGGGTCCCCAAGGCTGCCTGTGCCCGTTTAGTCAGCGGACTGCATCCAACGGCAGTCTGCAGACGCTGGACGAAGTGACAGCAGAGAGACGCCACCGCTCCGCCCCCCGCAAACCCTCTCAGAGGTGGGCCGCCATCGCCCCACGCGGCCTTCAGCAAGGCCAGGCTGCTGGAGACAGCTGACACCAGCGACCCGCCGGACAGCCACTGGAGCCAGAAACGCAGCTCCGATAAGCAAGCCCTGGACGAAATGTGGAACACGGCCCCCTTCGCACTCGACACACGCGTGCCCTTCACCTCCCTCTCCCAGGGACCGGGCCCAAGGAAGTGAGCCACCCAGACAACGCCACCCTCCGTGTCTCTGTCGAGAGAAACACACGTGTGCACGCCACACATCCAACAACCGTAGACGGATTACATAAATAACAGATCTGCCCAACCACGCCACTTAAAATAATAGAAACGCTCTTAGGATGGATCTGTTACCTGAAGAAATAAAAAATGCACAGTCAAGAACACAGCAGGGCCTCAGAATCTTTAGAAAAAGCCAAGGACGTTCATCAAACGTCAAACATGGTTCTTCCAGTTAGGGAGTCAAAATATTTTGTGCCATTTATTTTCCTAAGTCTCTTTATTGAACAGGTATGACTTAAGTTGGGTTGGGCAAATGATGCAACGTGGACCAACTTTGGCCTCCCACGTGTTTTTAGAAATAAAGTTTTATTGGCACACGGCCCTGTCTACGGTGAAGTCGTAGGGCTACTACGGCAGAGCTGAGCAGTCACGCGGAGACTGCATGACCTGCAAATCCCCAAACAGTCACTATCTGGTCCTTCACAGACACTTTGCTGAACCTTGATTTAAGCCATAAACCCCTCTTACAGAGCAACTTGAGGGCCGAGCGTCCCACACCCCGGCCCTCGTGAGCTGTGTGAGCGCAGACAGACGTGTGCTACGCGCTGAACTGTGTCCTTGCAACTCCTTTGCTGAACTCCTGAACTCTGACGTGACTATATCTGGGGACTGGAGCATCAGAAAATAATTAAGGCTAAGTGAGGTCATAAGGGTGGGGTCCAGATCCTGCAGGACTGGTGTCCTACAAGAGGAAGAAGAGACCTCAAACCTCTCCTGGACCCCACCCTCGACATGTGAGGACACAGTAAGAAGCAACCATCTGCAAACCAAGGGGAGAGCTCTCGCCAGGACTCGCCGCTGCCGGCACCCGTCCCCAGACGTCCAGCCTCCAGAGCTGAGAGAAATGCCTGCGGCTCAGGCTGTCCGGGCTTTGGGGCTTTGCTGTGGCAGCCTGAGCTGACCGAGACGGGGGGTCCCAGAGGGCCCTCCCTGCGGTCCCGTTTTTTGCCGAGCATGGCACGCTACACACTCCCACCATCCGCTTCTAGGATCACACTCACCAGGGGCCGAGAAGCACTGAGAGCTGGTGCCCGGAGGACCTCCCCGCCACACCTGCAGCCTGAGCTGGCCATTCACAGTGGGGGCATGCCCCGGAGCCCAGCAGGAACCCAGGCCCACCTCAAACAGGACCTGGGGCCCAAGGGGGCCTGCCACGGGGACAGGCTGTCCAGGGCGGGGTCCAGCCCCGCCCAGCGGAGGCGCTAGCTCCACAGACTTCGCAGGCAGCCCAGGCGCCCTCGGGGTTTTGTGTTAATGAACTCAGACGCTTGCAAACGGAGGAAAACAGGAATCGAGGTCCCTGAAATGACATCATGGGAATGAGGCGTCAGGCCCTCCATCCCCCCGGGTTACTGACGTGCTGTGTCAGGGCCTACAGCGGAAGGTGGAAAACGGACACCTTCGAGGTGGGCTGTTCTTTCTCTGCCCTCTGTGGTGGCGGGCGCCACACGTACAAGCGGTAACATCTGTGCGCAGCCCGCGAGACACGCTAGAGTGGGGACCGAGTCACAGGCGTGTCTTCTCTGACAAGCTCCTGAGGCCTCAGAACGGTCTGGTTCGGAGTGGAAGCATGCTCTGAGGACCCCTCATTTCCCAAGGTTTCAGATGTCTAAAAAGAAAGGCGCCGATCTTAAATTAGATTCTGCAACTGAGGCCATAAACACCAGAGCAAACGGTTTCCAACTTTGAGCTCGAAACGAGTCTGAACCATTATGCGCTCTGAACTGATAGGGCTGCACCTACACGATGCTTGGCCCCTCCTGACAGAAGCCCAGGGAGTCCTGGGGAGGAGCCACGTGCGGCAGCCACGTGTGGCGAGGGGGCCACTTCCGCTCAGGGTCCAGCTGCTCCCCCACACCGCTGCCAAGAAAGAGCACCTACTATGTGCTCCCATCGTCCTGCCACTCACTATCGGCACTTTGTGCCTAGATGAGGCTGTAAGGGAGGGTCCCGCCTCCCGCCTCCTTGCCCACTCTGTAACTGACCCTATGGGCTCACCAGTGTCCAGCTCCGGCTGGACTCTTGAAAGTGCTGGGCAGGGGCTCAACAGGATGCACACTTGTCACTGCCAAATGACAAATGACAAGTTACGACCACAGAGTCTCGGGGCCCTGGGCCTAATGCGAGCAGAGTCTCGGGGCCCTGGGCCTAATGCGAGCAGAGCCAGGAGCAGGGAGGCTGCTGCCCTGCATCGGAAGACTACACGTCAAACGGTGACACGCGTGCGAGGGTCTCCGGGACTTGCCCGCACGTCCGCGAAATGAGAACATGAGACAGGACACTGCCCCCCTGTGCCCCCCGGGGTTCTGGGGCAGGGTGGAGGGCGTCAGAGCCGTCGTACAGGCGGGCCCCAAATACAGACAGTCTGCTTCCAAAGCACGAACACCAGAAACCAGAATGCCGCCGGGCTCAGAGCTGGTGGCCCACAGGGCCCGGCAGCACTGGGCTGGAGGTGTCCCCGCCACAGGGGACGGAGGGCAGGCTCAGAGGGCTCGGTGACCTGGGTTTCCCAGGCTTAGGGCACACGGCGGGGAACCTCCCAGAGTGACCGGCCACCAGCACAAGACTCTGATTCCCACTGGGGACCCCACTACAGGATGGTAACGGGACTGGCCGCCTGGCCTCCGCCGCGTCCTCTCTAGGCTTGAGAGTGAAATGAACGTAACCTTTCCGTAGGAATGACTGTGAATGCCCAACGTGACCCAGAGGATTTACTATTTGACATTTCCAGGTATGCAAAGCACGTCGCCATTGCCCACGGGCTGCTACCCAACGAGCGGGTCTCCATCAGCAGGCGGCAAGGGACAGGGCACCAGTCGCTCTGGGGGAGGAAGCCCCACAACCCCGAGCCACGGGGCCAGAAGGGAGCTGGGCTGCAGGCAGCAGAAGGGGTGGAGGCCTCCCATCCTCTGGTCCTATCTCCCCCATTCCCTCCCAATGCCAGTCCCCTCTCCAAACCTTCCCTCAGGGGTGACCAGCTCCATGCTCCCCACTCCTCTCTGGCCTTGACCCTTGGCAGCACTGAGGCACCCAGGCCCTGATGGCTGGTCACCCCAGTACAGGCGGAAGTGTCATAGCAGGACTGACAGCAATCAAAGGAATGCCACACGCTCCTCGTCAGGAGCTTTCGGCGGTCCGTTCCCGGCTCCTCAAGACGTGCAGGCAGCCTCGAAAATGACTGATGCTCCTCGTGTAAAGTAATGAGGCTGGGCTGCCTCAGGGCCCTGGGGTCTCATCTGCCACGTTTCCCCCAAATTACACAGCACAAAGCTTTAATCAGAGGCCACCGCTCTTTAAAAGACTGAACAGACATTAGGGTTTGCTCATGTAAAACAGCAAAGTGGGAGAGAGGAGATGCTGTAATCCGCCTAAAGAGAAAATTATTAAACGTGGTTCAATAAAATCATCAACCGAGACAGCATCCGACCACAGGGACGCCCTCACTTTCCGGTCCGAGCAGTAGCGCCAGCTCCAGCCCTAAACCAGGAACCAGGCAGGATGCGCAGGGCCACGCGGGGCCCAGAGGCCACCATCAGCCGTGGACAAATGCGTGCGGAGCCTGCCCTGCTGTGCATGGGGACGGGCCCGGGACGGGTGCCCTCAGGAGCGGCAGACCCCACGTGGGGAGGGCCAGGCCGGGCGTGGGCCTGCCTTCGACCTGACAACTTGCTGTCGCCTGCAAGGCCACCCATCCAAACCCGAAGGTCCCCTCAGCCCACCAAGCTGCAGTCCTGGTGACCATTTACTGCCCGAGACACCTCCGCTTGTACGTCCTAGCTGACCTGTCTGAAAGGACGAGAAATGTCCTCTACCTGTGTGTTCAACGTCACCACTAGCCTATGTGGCTCTTAACTAGCACTCGCTGATGCACCGAGGCACAAAGTGTTTATTTTACTTCACTTTAATTAATTTACTGTTAGGGGGCCCCATGCTCGGCCCCTGATCCCTGGCATCTCCCCATGTCCCTCTGAGTGCCCAGTCCCACAGGCCCACACTGTCCCCCCTCTCCGCCCCACCCTCACACATCTGAGAAGTCCCGCCTCTTACTGCTCCTGCCCCCGGGGACTTGGCGCTCTGTCCTCATCTGAAAGGCTGTTCCCCTGTGCCTCCCAGGGTTCCAGGGCTGAAGAACACCCCCAAATCCGTGCCTACCGAGGGCCTTAGAATGTGACCTGGTTTTGAAACAGGGTCACTGCAGATATAAGTGGTTAAGGTGAGGTCCCACTGGGTTAGGGCGGGGCCTAAAATCCAGTGATTGGCGTCCTGATGAGACAGAAACAGAGACAGCCACGTGACAGCTGAGGCAGAGACTAGAGCTGTGTCTACGAGCCAAGGGACACGCGTGGCCCTGCTGGCATCCAGGCTTCCGCCCTCTAGGTGAAGAGGGGACAAACTGCTGTTGCTGGGCCCCCAGTTCACGGCGCTTTGTGACGGTGGCCTCAGGACACAAAAGCACAGGGTCTTGCTGCAGCATCGACTCAAACCTGCACTGTGTCTGCCGGTCTGGCCGTCGCTAGCCAGTCCCTTCCCCTTTGCCCTCTGTGGTTTCTCTAGGGCGGGAATCTCTCTGGCATCCTTGTCCCTTATCTGCCTCCTCTTCATCTCGCAGGCCTCATTCCGTGTCTGACTGCCTGCTCAGCAAGTGCCGGACCAGGTGGGTGACAAACACATTCCTCGAGGAGCAATAGGGTGTGAATGGGGGTGTGTGCCTGGCACTTCGGCCCACAAAGCGTTAACCACCCAAAGATGGGGGCAGAAACCCAGCCGAGGAGGCGGCTTCTGCTCAGAGGGCTCACAGCCAGCAGCCGATTCTGATGCAATTACCAGCCAGCGCTGCAGCACAAGCAACAGACAACTAGCCGGTTCATTAGGGAAGCCACTGGAGGCTCTTGGAAGCGCTGCATAAACACAACAATTAGGAGGGCTCCCTGCCTCCCACAGCCAGAGACTGGGCGAGGTCTTGAGGACCGCTGACGCTCTCCAGGAGGTCAGAGCTCACAGGACCAGTCCCTTCCTCCCCCTTCCTCTATGCCCCCCGCAGCCCGGCTGAGTGAGATGCACTCCCCCTCTGCTGTCTTGTCACTGCCACGGTGAGGGGATCGGCCCCGTCCGACCTCCTAACAAACCTCATTCACCGTGGCCAGGAACGAGCCCCGCTGCCAGCAGAGGCAGGAGAGCCCACGGAAGGGGGGGCGCTGGAAGCAGGGGAGGAGCGGGCCACTCCAGGGCCACTCTGGTGCTCTGACCCCAGGGGGTCCCGGGGCGGGAGGCGGGGGCGGTCTGGGCACAGCTGTGGTTGCCAGGATCTGCGGGGCGGAGGGTGCTCCTGGCATCGAGCGGGTGGGCCGAGGGACGCTGCTCAATCCCCCACGGGAACCAGGACAGCCCCACAGAGAGTGACCTGGCCCCGATGTCAGCAGTGGCGAGGGAGAGACCTGGTCTGCAGGTCTGAGTCTCAGGATCCCAGTTCTACCAGAAAAAGCAGCCGCAATGACGAGGGGTGGCAGGCCACCCACGCGCAGGTTGCACGCCGGGTACCACCATTCTCCCAGTGCCAAGTGGCCGCACGCCCGCCAGCAGGCTGGCAGCCAGCACCCAACAGGGAAACAGGAAGTGGCACCCGGGAGGGGCAGGCAGCGCCCCTGTGCTGAGAAGCCCCACCCGACAGAGACATGGGTGCAGGGACACACGTGGGTTTCTCAAACCCTTCTTCTGAGGGAGCGAGGAGCCTGAGCACAGCTGCCTGTACCCCGGGGACAGGAGCGGAAGGAAGAAGAGAGACGAGACTGGGCCCGACAGGAGGGCAGGACATCCGTCTGTCACCCGCCCTGCGAGAGCTGCAAAGGCCCCGGGGGCACAGCGCAAGGAGCAGAGCGGAGGCCTGTCCCGGCGGGAGCATGCGGTGCTCCAGGGACCAGACGGGCTGGTGCTGCTCAGGACGCACGCAAACCACGTGAGGGAAATTAACAGAAGCAACGGGCAGCAGCAGCGAGACAGAGGCTGCTGCGCTCACCCAGCGGAGGGCGTCGCGACTACACTTGTGATTCCGGGCGAAGCTCCTGCCTGGCGAAGCTCCTGCCTAGCCAGATCTGAAGCTTGTCACGCCGGAGGAGGGAACAGATGGAAAGCAGGAATCTCCCGCTGGTTTGGGGCCTGGGCCTGGTGCGCTCCCTCCCCTCCCCCAGCCCTCCCAGCCAGGGCAACGGAAAATGAAGGGTGGGGACCACAGGCCCCCACCTCGAGCCCCAGCAGGACTGGGCCAGGGCAGCAGGCCTTGGAACCCCCAGAAACAGAGAGAAGGTGCTTCACAAGGGAGCTATCAAGCACACAAGTCCTGCCCACGCCAAGAGGCAGGGAGGTGGGGGATTAAAGAGTCCACAGAACAGTCCTCACTTCCGCTCTAGTAGGGGGCACAGATGCAGATGTACAGCACACCTAGGCCTTAAAGCTCAGGGCAATTAGGGAGAACGGTGTAAAACTGGCTGAGAAACATGCCTTAGACCCCTCCTTCTGACCCACGGCTCTGGCCTGGAGCAACTCTGTCTCCGGGGGACACTCAATGTCTGGGGACACCTGTGCTTTTCACACTGCGGTGCTCTTGGCATGGAGCGGGTGGGGCCAGCGACGCCGCTCAGGCCCCCACGGTGCCCGGGATGGCCCACAGAGGACGACTGGACTGCAACGTCACAGTGGGAAGGGTGACCCTGCCTGAGGTTCATCCTTCCAGATCTGACCCCATCTGCTCTAGATGGTCACTCCGGAACGTGGAGCTTATTCCAAAGCTAAACAGAGCAGGGAAGGGGAGTGTGCTCTGAGACCAGCCTCAGGGTGTCCCCTGCAGTCTCAGCTCTGGCCCTCCCTGAACCACTGTGCGGTCACCTTACCCTGAGCTTTGGAAGGAACAGGCTTAAAGCGGTCACCAAGGACAGAATGACAGGAAGCTGCGGGGGAAGGAACGAGGGTAGAGCACATTTCACAGGGAAATTCACTGCGGACCCTGCGCCTGGCCGCCCGGCCCACACGCCGGAAGGCCAGCGAGGCGCTCAGGTGCTGCACAGGCACCCAGGACGCAGGCGGGTTGAAGAAGCAGTTGGGAAGCGGCAGAGGTTCAGCCCCTGTTCCAGCCCCCTCCGCCCACCTCCACCCCACAACCGTCCACCACCTCCCGCCCCGCCTCCACCCGCCCGGGCTCCAGGTTAACTCAGAGGAGCAGCATTACCCAACAGAAGGCACAGAGCCTTCCAGTCGGCTCACACTTTACTAGTGATTAAGCTGCTGTGCCTCAGGTTGGGCTTGCAGGAGAGGCCTCGCCCTGGATGTGGGCGGGGAGGGATGTGGGGGCCACCTCCAACAGGCTCTCCCCTCCCCCACACTTAGCAGAAGCCCTCCCTGCCCCAGCCTCTGGGGAACCCAGGCTCTCAGCAGGTGGTACCCAGACAGCTGCCGGAAAACCAGTTCAGTGCAGCTGGCTAACCCGGTTTTAAATCTCTCTCGCTCTGTTTAATCTGAGTCAACTCCTGTGCCGGGAGGGGCGCCAGCATGCCCTCCGTGGAGAGATGCCTGGTCAGGCTTTGCCCAGCGCCAGCCACCGCGGGAGCGGCCAGGGCCACACAGCGCTAATCCCGAGTGGCCTGTGGCCGTGCAGGACTAACTCGAGTCCAGACCTGAAAAGGCTGGTGCCTGCGCATCGTTCCCCAGTGAGAACAGGGCGACCCTTGGCTCTCCCCACCCGTAATCCCAGGGCAGAGCCCACCCTCTGAGCATGTGTGCTGGGGAATTCTGTTCTGTGCAACAGAGCAGCGGCCCCCAGAGGTGGCTCCAGACACCTGCCAGGAGGAAGCCACTGGTCTGGGAGACACTGGTGGGTGTGGAGGGTGTCTCCCGGACCCCGCACAGGTGCAGGCTTCCAAGTGGGGTGAGGGAGACAGAGGAAGGTCGAGGGCGTTCAGAGTCTGGCCTTCTTACTGCAGTGACCTTGGCAAAGTGTCTTTACCTCCCTGGTCCTCGCAAGGTCACAAGGCCCAGAGTCAAGATGATGCATGAGAGACGGAGACAGAGCTGCAGAGGGGGACAGAGAGAGCGGCGAGGAGAAAGAGGGACGGAGGAGAGCAGTTACCCCCCAAGAACGTTACTCTGAGCAAAGGGACCACTCAAGACAGAGACAGCAGTGAGAGAGCAGAGGCGCACACGGTGACGAGTGTGGCTGATTCAGGGACACGCCCATCGCCCACTCTGACCTCAGGCCCTGCAGAGGCCTTGGTCACTGCTGGCCAGCAGCTGCCATACCAGGAGGACGTCCAGTTCATTCTGGGACACAGCAGGTGCTCCACGGGCCGGGTTTGCATGTGCTGTTCTATGTTCTGCTCTCGCCAGGCCCGGGCCCTGCTGTTAGGCCCCGACCCAGTTCCTCCTGGTGGAGTAAGCGTGGGGGCTCGGCTTGCGGCAGCGATGGCCAGCCTTGCTACTGGGTCCTCACGGTTATGGCTTATTTGGTTTTAATCACGGTTATGGCTTATTTGGTTTTTAATTCCCGTTTTAAAAACAAACCAACAGACCACCGCTGATGACACCAGCAACAAGACCCTTCCGCCAGGTGGGGCCTGAGGGGGTGCGGGGCAGACGCCTTTCCTCACCCCTCCCAGCCCCAGACCCCAGAGCTGCACTCGGCTTTTAAAAACACTTGTAGAAAAAGCCAAAAACATACTGAGTAGTGTATGTTTTCGAGGCACACCAAATCCTACCACACAGGGCTAACATCTAACGACATTTAGGCAACAACCCCCCCCGCCCCCAACAGAATGAAATTGCATCTCGTGGTCTAAAACCTATTTATTCACCTTTCCACGCCAGTAAACACAATAACCCCATTTCCGTGGCTGAATGTTCCACTGGTTCACTCCACCCGATCACACACTTTCCACCGCTGTAACTAACGGTGTGATGACCACCCCGCGCTCGAGGCCACCACACACGTGCCGAGGAAGAACCGTCGTACCAAAGGCAACACGAACGACCGACGGCAGACGCGCGCCAGCAGCCCGGGGGGTCCGGGCTCCCTGTCCCAAACACCGTTCCCAGCCCCACGGGTAAAAGAGAAACGATCCCACGGGTGTTCACGCTCAGGCCACGTGACAGGCACAGGCGTCTGTGCACTACGGGAGTCCCGGAGCGCGGGCATCTGCCTGCAGAGCCGCCCGCACCCGCCCGGTCTCTCCCGAGCTGCTGGAGCGTCTTTCACCATTTTTTGTCCTGGGTTACCTCTCTCAACGTGATAAGGACTATTCTGGGTGGCGGAACTATTTTTAAAGCTTTATCTCAAGACAGTAAGAACTATTCTGGGTGACAGGATTTTTTCTTAACCAGCTTTATTGAGATATTGTCCCCGCACCCTATGATCTACCTAACTAAAGTGCACGATTCAGGATTTTTCTCTGCTGAGTGTTGTATGATCGACAGTATCTAATTCCAGAACATCCTCATCACCCCGAAAAGAAGCCGTGTCCCCCTTGGCAGTCGCCCCCACGCCCCGTCTCCGTGGACACGCCCGTCCTGGACTCGCGCCCGTGTGGCGTCTCTCGCCGAGCGTCGTGCGCTCAGGGCCGTCCACGCTGTAGCGTCAGCGTCTCCCGCCCTTTATCGCTGAGCAGCTGGTGGCAATGGAAAGGTCTGTTTTTCCTTCTTTCCACTTGCCTCATTCTCTCATTCTTCAGCTCAGTCCCCCCTAGCTGACGTAGGAAGCTGGCAGGAAGCTCCCAGTCCCCTCCTGGAGGCTGTAAAAATCACCCTGTAAACCCTGCCTCCTCCTCTAGGGTCCCAGGCCTGGCTGTGGCCTCTGCTTCCCCCGCCCAAGGGCTCGGTTCCAAGTCACTCCTATGAGCCCCGGCTGTTTGCACTGGGTGGGGCCATTTTCCCACAGAGCTGGGGATGGAGGCCCAGCCCTGCCCACGAAGCTCGAGGTGATGAAGCCAAATGGTCCAGAAACCGTGTTCTTTAATTACGGTGGCCTTCCACAGGAGCTGCTGGGTTTAAGTGCCTCTGGCTGAAGGAGCCTCTGTCCAGAGGCAATTAAACCGCTGCTCCCTCCTTTGTGGACGTCACCCAGCCCAGCCGATGCTCAAGGCCCCCTGACGGTCATTTGCTGGCAAGGCTGGTGATTAGCGGGTTGTAAGGAACTTTGGATTCCTGGATTGGGAGGTGAAGGGGGGCGTCGCTCTCTCTAACATCTAGTTCCTGAAAGAGGAACGGGTCCCGGTTCCTACAGAGAAGGCAAATCATGTCGTTCCCACAGCCCTTCCTGTCAGCCCTGCCTCCCCTCCCGAGCTCACGAGGCTAATGCACGAGGCTAACGCAACCCATGGACCCTTGGGATCTTGGAGCCAAGGGTCCCTCCCTGCTCCCCAAGGGACCGGCTTGTTTCATGAGGTTTTGTAGCTCTGGTGAAGTGATGTCATGTGTAAGGGATCTCAAACCCCACAGCTCTGGACCACAGGTGAGAAAATGCCTTTAGCAGGAAGGGGAAGCTGGCAGGTGAGCAGTCCCAGCTCCAGCCCCACGCCCTGGGGGATGCCCGCGGCGGAGTCTGAGGACGCAAGCTCTTTTCTCCAAGACCTTCCAGCCAGGAGGAACCTGGGAGCCTCTCTGCCCGCGCTCAGGGGTAGACGAGCAGTGTCCTGCAGTGGGCGGCCGCTACCAGCTGCCGGCACCCTCCAGGGCCCTGGAACCTCTGGAGGCAGCAGCCTTGCCTCCGACAGGCAGGAGGTTACGGCTCAGCCCTAACCTGCCAAAGCCAGGGCTGGCAAGAACGGTCCCCGCGAAGTGGCAAATATTCTCGGTGTTGCAGGCCAGACGGTCTCTGATGCAACTACTCGACCCACCGCAGACGGCGGGCCAGGGGAGGGCGGGGCCGCACGCCAGCGCAGCTCTGAGTTCTAATCACCACGTCGCATGTTCTTCCAATTTTCCCCCTAACTCTGTAAAAACGTAAAAATCGTTCTCAGCTTGCCGACTGTATGAAAATAACCTACCAGAGTTGGCCCACAGGCCCCAGTTTTCGACCCGTGCTCTAGAAGGAGAAAGAACGGGGATGCCTGAAACACGGGCCAGCGAATGTGAGAGTTTGGCTTCAACGTGTTAGCGCAGAGGCAGAATGACAGAAAAGGGACGATGGAGAGACAGGGGCTTCTTGGGAACCTGAAGACGGGAATGAGCCAACGGGCTAGCCCCTTAGAGCAGTGACGATTCTGCCCTGGGTTATGTTCTGATGAAGGTGCTAGAAGGAAGGAACTTGCCCAGAGATGGGGTGCAGCAGACCGGACTGGCTCAGCAGGAAAGGAGCCCTAGGGTCCTCCCCTCCCCCCAAATCTGGCCAAGGACCCGTATGTCCCCGAGCGCCGCCTGACCGGGACAACCGCCCTGCCTCTCACTGGCCCGCCTCTGCCACGCCTCCCACGATGGCGTAAGGCCCGGTGCGCCCGCGGCTTCTGCAGCCCGGACGAGTCACGGGGACAGCAGAGCTCGTAAGAGCTGGGAACGGCTGCCCCATTTCAGCACCCCGCTCAGAGGTGACGACCGACACCGCCACACACACAGACACCCACGGCCAGGGGTCGATCCCTGGCGAAGGGGGCCCGCACAGCAGGGAGGCCCTGCGAGGGGGGCGCACGGCGCGGGCACGCCCCCGCGGACCCCACTTGCTGGATGCGGAGCACGCCACTTGTTCAGCAATTTCACGCTCCGCCGCCTGGCAATGTGAGCGTGGAGGCCAATCCAAGGCGGCACTTCCCAAATGCCACTTGTTTGTGAACACACAGCTAAACCCAAAATTGCTCTCACGGTCTGGGTAGTCCCCGTGGCCCGCTCCGCTTCGGCTCTGACGGCAGCTGCAGGACGAGCCTGGCCCCCCGGCTTCCGGCTCAGTGGCACCTCCCGCCACCGCAGGAGGTCGCGGCCTACGGGGTCCTTGGATTCTCTGTGCCACGAGGCAAACAACAAAACCACACGCCCTGGATATTTAATTACTCCTCAGATCAAATAGGAAACCCTGACGTGCTCACGTCCCCCTTCTTGGCAGAGCCTAGGGGCTCCGCCTGCGATGATCCCCCCACGATTTCGAATTAAGTATAAAGAGCCCAACACTCTTAAATCCTGGGAGCCGCTCCCATCTTCCTCACTACAAAGCCCATCTCCTCTTCTAAACTGGTGCTAAAACAGTAAGGATAGAGAAACATAATTAGAAAAGTAGGGTTTAGATGATTCATCTAGACCAGCGCTGCCCAGAGAAATACGAACGAGCCACCTTTGTAACGTTACTGCCTCTAGATGCCACATTCAAAACGTAAGAAGAAACAGGTGACATTCACTTTGATGATATGTTTTGTATAACCCACGTCATGCAAAAGTATCAGTCTATAGAACCAGTATAAACAGATTTTTGGTGAGATGTTGTCTGGTTCTGTTAACCGGAGTCTTGGACACTCACAGCTCATCTCCATTGAACTGGGCCAGATTTCAAGGCCATGACACTCTGACACTCCCAGGCGGCCGGCGGCGACTGTACCGATCATCCCAGCTTAGACCCCCTTTGTAAAGGTCTGAGGTCTAGAAACTGCTAGACAATTCGGAGTCTGGGCCCCAAGAGCTGCCCCTACATTCTGCCCTCACCAATGCCCTGACGCTGCCCTGACTGGGGACAGCTAAGCGATCCCTCGGAGGAACCCCAGGCTCAGACATGGGAGGCTGGCAGGAAATACCGTTTTCACCCCGCAGCGGCCCCGGGAGGGGCCCCTCCTATTCCACGTGCCCGCAGGTGGCTGGGCCTGTGTCCGCTGTGGAGACAGGGCCGGAGGGGCTGAAACCCACGGGCCGGGCGAGTCCTGCCTGATGGGAAGCGCCTGCCGTCCTCCTCTGTGGTCCTCAGACAGGCACCTACACCCAGAGTGACAATCCTGGAAGGCAGGCCCCTGGAACCGGCAGCTGGAAAGGGGCTGCTTCCTGCCTGCCCCCCTCAAGGTTTGCTCATCCCCCACTCGCTGGAGTTCACGAACCCTGTGTGCATTCCGCTACCTTGACCTCCAGAAGGAGACAAGCGGGGGAGCAGTAGGCCTGACCCCCTGCACCCAGCTCTCGTGGGCTTGCCATTGAGGGCCACGAACCCTGTGAGCTGTCACTCAAACCTCGCAGATGGGTGCCAGGAGCTAAGGGGATTTGAGAACGAGTGCCAGGTTCACACGTCACATCTCCTGGCCAGGAATCGGCCACAGAGAGTAGCAACAGGAAATTCCTGGGACGGTGAGGCAGCAGGCAGCCCTCAGGCCCAGAGCACCCGGGCTCTGCTAGCTACGTCAGGGTCCTACCAGGAGACAAGAGGGCCTGCCCAGGCCCCGGCTGCCGCCATCCACCCGCACCGCCGCACGCCTCCCCCTTCCCAGTGAGGGGCGCTCTAGGGGCCAGAAACAGATCCCTCAAAGCCTTTCACAGGGTCTGAGGGCACTTACTTACCTGAGTAGCCACCTTGCCATAATCAATCCACCGCAGAGTTGCAAAGTTGGTCGACTCGGCACAGTTGAACCCGTGGTTGAAGCCGGCGTGGTAGCCGTAGGGGAAGGTGATCATGAACTCTCCGGCCTCCTGTGTGATCTGAGGAGGCCAAGGCCGACAGGTGAGGGCGAGGCCCAGGGTCAGAAGAACGGGGAGTTCGTACACGGTTTGCCTCCCGGAAGCAACACCTGGCCCGAGAAAGGGACAGGCTGGTGGCAAAGGCCACGGGGAGTCACCAGGGAGCATAGAAAGGGCATGTGGGCTCAGGAAGTTCCCAACGCATGCCAGGGAGCCCCAACTTCAGGAGCCAGAGGAATCCGCCAAGTGACAGGCGGCTCTAACTGCACAGACTCCAGCCGATTTTCCACGTGGCTGATGAAGTAAGTAGGTGTGGTGGCAGCCACAACAGTTTGCTGCCAGCCCCTGCTCAGTGCCGTCTGGCTAAGGACCCGAGGTGACAGACACGAGTCAGCACTCCTCGGGGGTGAACTGCGGGTAGGTACAGAGGACTGCTGAACGCTACCATTCCAGGTGCTTCCTGTTTCGGGGACGGAGGGGCCCCCGCTTTGAGGAAGACGGCCGCATCACACCACCAGCCACCCACGACGTTCCCATACTAGCCTCCTCCCAGGATGGGGTGCGAATGCAGTGCAGCGTCCTGCCCTAGGATGACATGATCTAAGTTCCCTCGCCATCATAAGCACAGAATCTGCCACTACTCCAGGAGGCTGGGCCCTCCGATGAGGTCCAGGAGACAGAAGCAGCACTCAGTGTGTGTGTGTGTGTGAAGCTGAGGGGGTGGAGTGGAGGGTGGCATGATGTCCAGGACAACGCGCTGTAGGGAGAGCTGCTCTGGGATCTAGTCAAACAGTCCGGACAACCAGACCTGACACAGAGACCCCGAACCAAGGAGCTGGGCATGAGTGACCGGGGTGGGGCCCACAAGGACCCAGACCGAGGCTTCTGGAACCGCAACCCCAAAGCCTGGAGGAGGAGGTGGGGGCTGCAGCCTCATCCCCCCATCTAGGGAGGGGACGCTTGCACATGACCACGCTGACCACCCTCCCCCGTGGCTGCTGAACCAGGCCCGGAGGAGACCGTTAACAACAGCGGGTACCGTTCCCACTGGCCAGGACGCCAATGTGGGAGCTGAGGCTGCGGGCGTAGGAGTCACAACCTTTGCGGTCAGGTAGGCCGGTCTCTTCCTTGATGTGCCGTCAGCAGGAGGCAGAGACCACAGGTGGTGGGTGGCCACCGCCCGGACAGGAACAGACCCCCCGGCCTTTCACACTGCCGTGCGCCTGCCAGCACGATTACGTTTCTTCCCAGAGTTTCACGTCAGCAGGATCGGACGCTCTGCACCGCTGCGTCCGGCCGCTTTGCTCGTCAACGTTCACTGCTCCGCATGCCATCAGGCCTCGGCTCCTTTTCATTCCCAAAGGGAATTCTGTCGTGTGGACACGCCCCTGTCGTCCGTTCTCCCGTGCACAGGCTTCGGGGCTCGGGCGAACACGGCTGCTGGGAACACTCGTGGGCCCCCGCCCTGCCGCCGTGTTTGCGCTGGAGCAGACAGACGCGGAGGCGCCGCCGCAGGGTCTCAGGGTGGGGGCACCGGCTCATCTCCAAGACACCGCCCCACCTCTTCCGCAGTGGCTGCCCCTCTGCGCCCCACTGATTCCCTCTGCTCCCCTCGACGGGCATTTGGGGATGTCCAATTGTGGCCATGTCTGTGGGTGCGCAGTGGGATATCCTCGTGGCTTTGATGCCCTTTCTCTGAAGCCCACGGGCCGCCGCGTCACGTTGGCTTGTGCGTACGTCTCCACGTGCAAAGTGTCGGCTCCCGCCTTCGCCCCTCCCTGCTCATCGCGCTCCTCATCTTTCCATCGTTGATGTGTGGGAGTTCTCAGGCATGCTGATCTTTACTTATTCCCCCAGAGATGAGCAGAAATCGCTGGATTCATTTAAGTACCAGCGAGACGTGAAACTCTGGCGGGGGGGGTGAGTGGGCGGCGGGAGATGGGAGAGTAAGACTTCCAGAAGCCAAGCAGAGTCAAAAATCAATCAAAACTGACTCAGCCTGGAGAAAGCCAGCCCTTAAGAACACTAAGACGGTTTTCTTTTCAAATAATAAATTGCACCAATCAAGGGAAGTCAGTGTGCATTAAGTCATATTTTTAAATTCCTGTCCAAGTGACAGCTACGTGCAGGGAATGAAGTGTGTGGCAGGAGACGGGGGAGAGCGCGCTCGAGTGTCCCCACACCCCGGCTCCCCTGTCCTCGGCAAGGGTCCTCTGGGCCAGCTTCTGCCACAGGACTCGGAGGGTTTGTTTTGTATTTTAATGTAATTACTGATTTCCTTATTCTATTTGAGCTGATCCTGGAAAGGGCCATCTCGCTTTTCCTCCACCGGTAACTCGCACACTCTGCTCTCTGCTGGGACGCAGTCCTATGTAGCACTGGCTTGGAGCCTTCTGGGTGCACAGCAGGGTCCCAAGGACGCTGAGCCTGAGCCCCTGGGTGTGGCAGAGGCACCTCCACCCCGGGCTCAGGCAGACTGTGGGGCCTAATTCCCCCTTCCCGACCCCCACCATAAATCAAGGCCTGGAACAGAAAAAGCACTCAGGACGACAAGAAGATTATGTTCCTGTCAGAAAATCTACGTCCCAGTGGCTTCATTCTGAGCCCACAGTGTCTGTCCTTGATGTCACTGCCGTCAACATTATCCCAACAGTGAATTAGAAGGCACTAGGGATGATGGATAGGCTGGGCGGCAAAATAAGAAGGAGCGAAGGGAATGCCAGCCCCAATGCCAGTCACGGAGAAAGCCCGGAGTTGTTTTTTTGTGCAAGCTCGTGCAGAATTAACGAGCAAGTCAATGGCAGGTTCCAGAAATACACTCTTTTAATTACTAAAAAGCTCTCTATTGATCTGCTTTTCCTAAGAGGTAAATACCATTATAGAGACTTATACGTGGGGTGTGGAAGTCTCTCCTTCGAAGGCTACCAGGAATTCGGATCAGGGATCTACGTCAAACTGTGACGGGGCGTCCGTCAGAGCCTGAAGACAAGGGCCTTCGCCCTACTGGCCTCAGGAAGGAAAGGGGGCTGCCAGCCAGCTCCTGCGACCCGCGTCCCTGTCCAGGAAGCACCACGTTGGAGAACATTCTGGACAAACCGCAGGGGAGCAAGTACTTCTCATTTCCACGAGCAACGCCATGGTCTGCCCATGAAGCTCCTGAGGAAGGGCGTTCGCTGCAGACGGCAGAAGGCGAACAGGGGGCGCAGGAAACTGCATCTCTCCTGCTGCACGAGTGGTGGCTGGGAGTCACTTTGCCCCCGACAGAGATGACGAGTCCCTGATGCACGCATGAACGCTGCAGGCGGGGTGACTGAACCGTCAGGAACAATTTCCGACTGGCCGACACTCAACACTCGGTGAGAGCAAGGCGCCAGGGTCTGACGGTGAACTTGCTGCTGTGCCTGACGAATGGCTCCCCTGGGGACATCTCCACAAACCAAGCTCCCAAGAGTCTGCTCAGACCTGTCCAGAGGTTCTGGTGTGCCTGTCGCGTGGGCTGACGTGGAGAGGCCTAGATGTTCTTGCCCAGAAGGCTCGTCCGTGGGGAAGGAATCGCCTGGAGCAGATAACTGCTGAGTGCGACCCACGGCAGAGCCATCTCCAGACCCAGGCGCCTGCGAGCCCCCCGGGGGCCTCGGTGCTGTGGTCTGACCCAGGGGCTCCTGCAGCCTGCCCGCCCTCTGCAACCGCATCCCCCGGCTTCAGGCCTCGTGCGTCACAGCCCTTAGATTCTGTAGCTGTAGGGTGAGTGAGTTCAGAGTCTTATAGACGGGCATTCACTGTCTCAAAGGACACCCGCCGGGTGTGGGCAGGTCCAGGGAGCAAGGGCACGGGGTGTTGGGGTGTTGGTGGGGGGGGGGTCGTGCAGGGGAAACCGGTGCCCCGGGAGGGGAAGAGGGCCTGCCTAGGGCCCTGAGGTCCTCCGCAGCTGGCTCTGCACTCTGCTGCCCAAGCCCGCAGACCCTGTGGAGGGGCAGCCCACCGGCCGCACCCAGCCGAGGCTGGGGTTGGATTTGGGTCTGGGAGGGAGCAGGAGGGCAAGTCAAGGCCCCGCCCAGCTCTGCCTCTCCCAGCCTCACCCCCCACCAGGAAGAGTTGGACACTGACTGCCCGGCCGACGTGGCCCTCCCTGGGCTTGCCTTTGTTCCAGACCCTTTTCTAGAGTTAAGAAGCCAGTTTCCTGGACGTCTGCGGCCCCAGCAGCCCCTTCTGGGGCAGCCCCTACGTACCCGGCTGAATGGGATGCCGTACTTCTTGAGGATGATGGGCGAGATGAGTGTCATCTTGTGCCTCAGGAAGGCGTCGCAGCCCTGGGAGCTCCCGGGGAAGAACCCTGAAGCAGAGAAGGTGGGGGGGTCAGTCTGCGGCCGGGCGGGGTCAGGCCAACGCTCTCTGGGCGGCTCCTTCCCCCGTCGGAGCACAGAGCACAGCACCAAGGGAACCGAACACACGGACCCCGTCACGCAGCCCCACATGCTCCGCTGGTGGCAGGCGGTGGTGACGCTCTGGCCTTGGCTTAGTGAACCCGGAGCAGAGAAGGTGCCAGGGCTGTCCGTGTGAGAGGGCGCACGCCCCCGGCACATGCCCGCGACCGCAGACGGGGCAGGGCGTGGGTGTGCAGGCACGTCCCCTCCAGCCCCGCCAAAGACCCGCCGGGTTGCAGCCACGTGGTCACTGAGCCACGTGAGAGCACAGTCAGGGCAACAGGACACAGGAGCTGGTGCTCTAGAAGCAGCCCAGCTGTGATCGGCGGGGAGTGGTGCCCCATCCGCGCACACACACCCGACCAAGTCTGCCACAAGGCTCTTTGCACGCTCCGTCCCCATGGCCCCCAGGCAGGTGAGGAGAGAGAGGCTCGGGCCACTGGCTGACCCGCCCTTGGGCCCTAGTCCTTCAGGGAACAGCAGAGCGGTCCGCCCGGGCTCGTCCACAGCTCCGGCCCTAAGCCTCGGTCACAGAGTCCGCGTTCGGGTGTGTTTCCTGCCCTAGACTGTACAGCACGGAGCTCATTTAGGTAACATTGGTGAACACGGGCTCGTCGGCGCTACCTGCTCAGAAAGCTCGTTTAACAAACACAGTTTGGGGACGTTTCCGGACCACTTGCTGGCTGAAGCTCCAATCAGCGACACGTCTTGTGGATAAAGAAAAGCAGGCTCTGGAATCGCACCCGCAGCAGCTGGGCTTCTCATCACAGACCATCGGCGGGAGGTGGCAAAGACGGGCTGCCATGGGCACTCGGTGAGGATGTGGTGTGGCATCTGCCTCTGAGTGTCCACTGCCCTCCACAGCCGGCCTGGGGACCCTTTTGGAAGCGACCCAGACTTCAATGGGCACATTCACGTGTGTGCAAGCACACGGTCCCACACATACCCCAACGTGGGGGGCGGTGGGGTTCGACGCCTCTGTGCTGGCAGACAGCGCCTGGCTGCAGACAATGGCAGGGGACTGGATCCTGCGGCTGCGTGCGGCACTGAGACATTCCTATGGGCCTTATGGCTGTCGGCCTCCCCTTGGCTCCTCGGTGTGTTTAAGTGGCTCCCGGCAGCGCCCAGGCAGGTGCACACCGAGGGACCGGCACCAACGACGGCGACTCACCCGAGCTCTCGCCGCGGCCATGGCCCACCCCGCCCTGCGAGCCCATGTGAGCGCAGCCGTTCACCTTCCACGTTAATCGCAAACTCGTTCCACTGTCTCAAAAACAGAGTCGGTGACACGTGACCTCCGTGTGCCCTGCACCGTCCCCGGCCCCCTCCAAGGAGTGGAGGGCTCCCTGCACGGCTTCCGACCTCCTCCGCTGCCAGGGCTCCCGGGCTCCAGCAGGGGTGACTCGATGAGCCCGTATGTGTCTAGAAGCAACGGCGGTGGCCTCCCGCCAACCGCAGGAGCTCTCCTACCAGTCGTCCAGGTCCCCGGGCGTCAGAAACAACACAGGCGGCAGGGCCCTGGCTGCAGGAACGGTGTGGGAAGCATGGCCGAGGTGTCGTCCAGGGGTGGCGGGTGGCCCCACAGCATCCTGTGTCCAGGTTCTCCAGCTGTTGCTCAGACCACCCAAACTTTTCCAGTAGGAAAGGCACACTGAGCCAGCACAGGCCAGCACGGCCCACTGCAGGATTCCAGAGAAGTTGTCGGCAAGGGTCTGGCAGGGCCAGCCATGTGGTGGCCAGAGCATGCCCCACAGTGGTTTTCCCACGGCTCTGGAGGTGTGGGAGGCCGCACAGTGACCACCCAAGGTGCTCCTCTCTTGGTCCCTGAATCTGTGATGATGCTCCCTCCTCTGGCAAGAGGGACTGCGTGGACAAGAATGAGTCAAGGCCCCTGAGATGGAGATGACCCTAAATTACCCAGTGTCCTTCACGGGGGTCCTCATAAGGAGGCGGGAGGCTCAGGGCCAGAGAGGTGGACGGGGCTGCGCTGCCGGCTGGGACGAGGGAGAAGGGGCCACGAGCCAGGGACGCAGTGCCTCTAGAAGCTGGAAAAGGCCAGACAGAGACCCCTCTCCCTGGAGCCTCGGGAAGGCCCAGCCCTGCCTGTGCCTGGGTTCACCCCCCGAGGCCCGTGTGGGACCCCCGACCTCCGGGACTGTGAGAAAATGAATCCATGGCGTTTTTTTGTTGTTAAAACTGCTTTTAGAGCAGTTTAAGGTTGACAGCAAAATTGAGGGAATTTGTCATTTTAAGTCACTGAGTTTATGGTAACTTGTTATAATGACAAGAGAAAACTAATATGATGAGAAAAGACTTTTTAACTTATATTTGAAAATTAAAATTTGTATTTGAAACGTGTATTAAAAAAATACACGAGCACGTGGAACAGACCCTGACTAGGACTCCATGTGACAGGGACTCCCCACAGCGAGAGCGTGTTCCTGAGAGACGGGCTTGGCCCACCCACAAGGACAGGGTCCAGGTTTCCCACAGAAACGTCACCACGACACCCCCTGCATCTGGCCCCGCGCACCCCGACGAGCCTCCCTCCATTCTCGGGGGACCAATACCACTGATGTGAAGCTAGGAGAGGAGGCCCCTATTTTTCCAGAAAGATCTACTCCCATCACCAAAGCAAAACATCAACATGAAGGGGAAGAAAGCATGAGGCAGGGGTCCCGGTCGAGATATGGGGAGGGGCCCGAGGACGGTGGCCGGCAGTGAGGAGGCCCGCATCGATGCAGAGCAATGGCTTCCACAGGGCTCTGTGGCCGCCTCGGAAGGGCTGGACTGCTTGTCACTGCCTCCTAGACAGTCAGGACGACCAGATGGGCCCTGTGCTGTCCTGCGGGCTCCCAACTCTGGGGTCTTCGCCCTACTGCCCACCCCCATCTGGGTGCTGCCTGCGAGGGAGGGGTTGGCTTTCAAACTGCCAGAGCGAGGTCCAGAACGCTGGGGTGCCGTGACAGGGAGTGATGGGACACACGCCACCGGTCCCTCCCTCGGGGTGGTCGGGGGCCTCAGCGCCACTCCAGGGATCCCTCGCCCCAGGCCCTGCCTTCACTTCAAGTCCGTGCCCCTCTCCGGACGCAGCCTGGGTCCCTCTGACAAAGCCACGAGGCAGGCCCGGGGAGGGTCTGAATGCAGGCGGTGGGACCGTGGCCGCTGGGAGGGACACTTGCTGAGGGAGCCCAGGCGAGTCACAGCTCCGCACGCAGGGCCTGCAGCCACCCAGGAGCGCTGAAGCCCAGGTGAGGTCGCCCCCACAATGAACAAAGACCAGAGGACTTGGGAAAGGGCGCGTTGACACGGCTATCCTCCCTGGCCCGCGGAGCCTGCAGGCGCCACCGAGGACTCCGAGCTAAGAAACCGACACCAAACTCGTCTGAAGTAACGGCATGCTGTGCAGAACCCACGAAGTGACAACCCCCTGGCAGAGGGACCGCGGTCCTGATCACGTGAGCGCATGCCAGGGAACGGGAAAACAAGACAGCGACGGCTTGCGGCATGTTGCCGCTCCCAAAATCGGAACCTGCATGCCCAGCAAACCTGGGAGGGACGACGGTGGCCTCCCCGCCCGGCCCGGCCCATCTCCCAGGCCCCGGCCCGGCCCGCCCCGCCCCAACCCGCCCCGCAGCCACAGACACCTACCTATTGCCAGCCGCTCCAAGCGCTTGCCATGCTCCGGTGGGATGGCGTACCTACGAGAGAAGGGAGGCACGTCAGAGGCGCGGTCGTGTGGCAGCCACACCTGAGGGTCCCCAGGGAGACATGGCTCGTGCACAGAGCAAGCGACTGCAGCTGTGGTCAGGGCTGTGCGGCACGCGGGCAGCGGCGAGAGGCTGTCAGGGGAGGAACCCACGCAGAAGGCGGTGGCGAGGTGAAAAGGCTGAGGACAGGGCCCAGGTGGGTCGTGACGGAACTCTCAGGGTGGCAGGGGTGGGGACACTGCCCGTTAAGTGGCACTAAACCTCGATGAGGCTTAAAAACCAACAAGTAAAATAAAAGCACTAGACCGGAGCCGCAGGGTGGGGATCCCGTCCGCCCCACGTCGTCAGCCCCGCGTCGTCAGCCCGTCCCCCGGCCTCAAAAGCTGATGGGGAAAGCAGCTTCGGGAAAGAGAAAAATATCATCTGTTATCTACTTCATAAGTTTTATTTTTACACGTTTTACATGTGAAAGATTACGAGGCTGTCATAAATAAAAAAGACGTAAAGGGGGAGTCTGCAAACAGATGAAGCGAGGGTGCTACCCCGCCGATGCTGTGCAGGGAAGCTGGTGGAGGGGGGAGCCCGGGGCAAGGGGTGCAGGGAAGCCCCCACCCAACGGACGTGCCACCCCCGTGCAGCCCAGGGGACTCGGCAGGATGAAACCTCAATTTTCAAGCAAAGGCAGGCAGAACTGGGGCGCAGGTCCCTAACGACTCAAAGCGCCGAGCAGGGGCCAAAGGAAGGGGTAGAGGTCCGTCACCGTGGCGATGCGACCCCAGGAGAAACTCCAGGACAGCGTCCCAACCTGGGGAACCGCCTGCGCCCAGGGGACACGGGGAGATGTCCGGGGACATCTGTGGCTGTCACGGCTGGCGGCGCTCCTGGCATCATGTGGGCGGGGCCGGGGATACTGCTCAGCCCCCCTAGTGCCCAGGACGGCCCCCCACAGAGGGCAATCAGCACCTAAGTGTGAGCAGTGCCGAGGGGAGAGACCCTATTCCAGAATAAAGACGGTCCACATCTCGCACTCTAGAATGAGTCAGGTGTGGGGTGCAGTCACTGCCTCCTCCGCCCCTCAGGTACAGGTAGAGATGGGGCCCACACAGAACAGGGAAGCCGGCCCAGACCTTGTGGCCGGTTGAGTCCATTTCAACCGAGAAGTTCACTATCACTTCTTAATAAAATAAAAAGGGACGGGGTAGGAGGTAAGTTGAACACGTGTCGTCTGTAATCTAACAGAACAAAAACAATTAATTTCTGGGCGCACTCTGGGACACTTAAGGAGACCTTCGATTCTGAGGTATCTGAATTCTCTGCTGGCATCAGAGAATTTTCCATCGTCTGGACGAGGATGAGGCTACTCTTCTTTCAAATGGCCTTTTATCGCTTACACAGAGATGATAAAAGTCAACCCCAATCCAAAGCACCTTTGTGGGATTACTGGCCCCCGAGCGAGGGAAGGAAACGTCCCGTTCCTTCTGGGAAGACGCCGGAGGACGCGGCCCAGGCCGTGATGATTAATGCAACATCCCCCGTCTACAGTGGCGCTTGCACTTAATTACCGCCTGTAATTGGGAGTTGTAAAGATAAGATTAATTGAATCTGGTGGATGCTAAAAGTTTAATACGTTGGAACGTGGCTCCTCTGTTATCGGGAAGTACACACGGCAGGGCGCTGGGCTGAGCGTTTGCGAGAGCAGCCCCTGGGGAGATGAGAAAGGACTCGAGGACAGGACGCCGGAGCCACGGGAACTTCTGGGCTCCAGTGTCCCAGAGCGAGCAGTGCCGCCCACTGCTCAGAGTGACCCAGTGACAGCCTCGAGAGTGCCAAGAAGCCCCGCCACCAAGGACGCTGCCAACGACGTGCCACGCCAGCCCGAGCCCCAGGGACTCGGCGCGATGAGAACCTCAGTTTCAAGGGAAGGTGTGCAGACCGGGGTGTGCGTCCTTGAGGGTCCAGGGCGCGGAACCGCGCCAGCCAAAGGTGGGGCAGCACAGGTTTGCTCTCTACAGCCGGCAGAGCACGCCCGAGTCCCGCCCGCCTGCTACCGCCAAGAGACTCTGGCGCTGTGGGCTGCAGGTGCCCGCTGGGCCCTCTCTCCCACCACGGCCCTTGGGGTGCCCCGGAAGGCCAGCTACAGAGCTGGCCTCCCGACAGGGACTGACATTCACCAGCAGAGAGAAGGCCCCGAGGAGCTCAGAGCACGGTACCCTTGTGACAGTCCACCCAGTGTCATGCCACCGGGTTGGGGCATCTCCGATTCTCAGGCTTGGCTCTCGGAGAAGGAAAACAGGAAAGGAAAGAAGGGGAAGCAGCTATTAGAGCTGAGCGTGTCTGCTCGCTAACCCTCAAGGCAGGCAGCATCTGTCTGGATGTCAGCGAGCGACTTCTCGGGGCAGTAACACAGTCGGTTCTCGGTCACCAACAAGGGGGAAGTCTGGCTCACAACCCAGGAGATCCGTCTCCATCACAAGGTCACACATGGTCAAATCAATCCGCTTTGCCCACCTGTGACCCCAGGCAGCCTCTCTCTGGGCTGGGCAGCTTTGGTCACTGGGAGACAGAGGGTTCTTTCATGGTTTCCTTGGACAGGCGGCCTCCGGGTGCCCCGGCCTGGCCTCTCAGAATGGGGCTGGGGCAAAGCCCGCTGGCCCGCCCTCTCCTCCAGCTCCGCCCCCCACACCGCCCAGAGCCTCCCCGGCTCCCCCAGCCCGCTCTCCCCCAGCCCGCTCTCCGCCAGCCTGAGTGTTCATCTCCAGCAAGGCCCATGTCCCCACTCCAGACAGCCGCAGTCAACATGCTCCCTTCCTAGGACCGGGCAGCATCTGGTGGGCCCTCCTGGGTGGTCAGCTCACCCCAGGCCAGTGGCAGGACATGCAGGGACTATAGCCTGGCACACAAGTCACATTGGAAGAATCTAGAGACACTGAGAGAAAGGAGCAGGGCAAAGTGGAAGGGGAACAGAGCAGAGAGTTCCAGAAGCCGAGAAAGAAGAGGGGAGGCTGTGAGGGAGACGGGTTGCCGGTGGAAGGTCACCCAGCCTCCCCTGGCCAAAGCCCCCAGCCTTGCCCGTGGGAGTCTGGACCTAGGTCAGTGGCCTAGGTCAGTTACAGAGGGCGCCTCCCAGGGGGACATGCTGGCTACCACATGGGACACCCGATAAGTCTAGCCCTGAGGTTAGCTAGTCTGGAGTCGCCCCTCTGGAACTTTTTCCAGATGCATCCGCCATTCACCAGCATCTTTATCTCCATATTTAAAAATCCTCCTCACTTTCTCTCTGCTTGAAGGTTTTACAAAGCATTTCAGGACGACTCTAAACCGGGAAGGCACGGAGAATTCGGTCTTAGCTCCAGCGGATGCGGTAAGCCTGGCAACCGGTTCAGGTGACCCTGCAGAGGCTGCAGCCAGGCTCGACAGGCTCCGTCATGGGTTCAACGTCGTGGAGCTGCCCAGGAGGCTGGGGGAGACGGCCCCGGGCATCGCGGCCCAGGCGCCCTTGTTGGAAAGGCAGCTGTCTGCAAACATCAGGGCTTCAGTGGGGAAATAACTCATTTTCCGACCAGAGGAAAGGCTCAGGCTCACGAGGTGCAACAAGACGGGACTGGAGCCCTGGGAACTGCGCCCCCAACGGACCTGAGATGTGTGAAAAGCCACCCGATGTTTAAGAGACGACTACAGTCCAGCACTTACACCGGGCAAAGGCCCGACCCACGGGAGCGAGTCACGCGGGCAGCAGGACCCTGCGCTGGGCCGGCCCCAGGGAGATGGTGTCCCCAGCCTCCTGCGCCTCCAGGCTCCTCCCTCCTCTACACTTTGGGTATTTGGGATAGTGAATGCACCCCCTCCAATCATGGCCACCTGCAAAAGGCACAGCTGACACCCGTGAGTCCGCCCACAGGGAGAGTGGCGAGTGATGATGTGTGAGAGCTCCAGCATGTCACACAGCAGGAGTCTGACCCGTCTACCAGACGGTCAGGGACATACTGGAGAGACTGGACACTGGAGGGGAGCGCAGCTCGGCCCCGGGTTCCTGTTTTAACACGGAGGCCAGAGGCTGGACTGTCTCGGGAGGCCCTGCTGAGGCCAGGCCTGAACCCAGGCTGGCAGCTTAGGGTCCCCTCGGGGCCTCAGACAGGGGGCTTCCACCTGCTCAGGTCACAACAGAATCTATGGGACCAATAAAAAAGCTCCAGGGCTGTGACACCAGGCAGGTCATGGGTGCTGAGTGGGTGGCAGCCTCAGCCTGGAGGCCAGGTGGCTCTTGATGAAGCCAGGAGATGAAAAGGAAACATGTCCTCTGCAGGCAGGCCACCCGCCTCGGCCAGGGCACAGGCCGCTTCCATTTTGCCGACGGCCCGGGGGAAGTCTCCTGTCCTCTTCGGAAGATGCTATTAATAGTGTCATCTTCTCGGTGTTTTGTTTATTCCCCTGGAATGGCTTGATGGATGTGAATAATTATCAGACTATAAAAGCCAGCAAATGTGCTACTTTCTATCGCTCTAAATCATCAAACAAATAAAGTGTGAAACAGCAATTTTGAATATAATTTTCCCCTCTAATGGCTTAGAATTATTATCAAGAACAATGAAAATAAATAAGCAAATGCCTTGTGAGTTAAAAATTAAATGCATGTGTCAGGGAGAGGGACGCAGAGCGTCTTGGAGAGCAGAGGCCTGCTCGGGAGCCATTAGTTACAAGGACATGACACAGGGCGTCGGGCCACACAGACAGACACCTGGAGGGCTTCTCAGCTTGGACTGGCCCGTCCCCTGTCCCCACCTCCCCGGGGGCGGGCCGCCCTGGGGCACGTGCACCATGGTACCTGTGAGCCTGGCTGGCCCCCCGCAGCCCTGGGGTCCTGTCTGCCACTGCCAGAGGACAGCTACATGAGACCCCAGAAAGCCAGGTGGGTGGGGGTCCCGGACCATGGGGCTGCTCCCCTCTCGGACCAGCGAGCGAACCCATCACGGGCAAACCCTCGGGACAGGTCGTGAGACTCCAGTGAAGGGACCCCCACGTGCCCCAAGGCCCAGCGGCTGGGCTGGCCAGTCGCCCCTCCCTTCCCCACACCCGCCGGCGCCCTAGGCTGCAGCGCCGTCACAGGTGGTCTGGCTCCCTGGTGAGGAGGGCGGTGTTCCCATGGTAATGAGGTGAATCCCAGCACCCTGTCCTGCCCGCTGCAAGGGCAATGCGACTTGATGAGGGCAGGGTCTCAAACGAGGGCCCTCAGTCTGCAAGCGCCCGTGCCTGCGAGAGCCCTCCACCTCTGCCGGGGCCCCCGCCTGGGACCAGCGCGCTGGGAATCTAGAGTTGCAACGCTGTGACACCGACTTTCTCTTCTCCCCCAGGACTCGAGAGACTCTGCCAGTGACAAGAGCAACTGGAATTTCTCCCACTGCCCAGCCTGACAGCTTCCACCTGCACGAGGCTCCCCGCGGTCAGGTGCCGGCGCTAAGGGGGCTCATCTCTGCGGAGGAACGCGTGCCACAGGCACAGGTCCAGCCGGGAGCCTGCTATCAGTTCAGCCCGACGCGTGTCGGAGGGTGAGGAAGTTAATTTCACAGTGTCTGCACAAGGCCTGGGCAGACAGGCCCCTTGCCGTTTAACGCGCTATAATTATGAAAACAGAACCAAAAAGGCAGCGTCCACTGGAAGCGCCGAGACCACATGTCAACTTGGAGGCCACCTGGCATGAGCAAGCCGCCTGCACAAGCCCGGGAGGCTGTGGCAGCTCCAAACGCCGGTGGCCTTGCCAAGGGCAGACGTCAAAGCTGTTAGCGCTGCAGTCCCCAAACACAAAGCTCCATCGTGGCAGCAGCCCGACCTCTCTTGCCACGAGTCAGCGGGACGGTCCCAGCATGCTGCCCCGCAGCCTAAAGGGGCCCAGCAGCATGACCCAGCCACAGAGTGGCCGAGGCACTGCCCTGAGGTGGTCAGAGCTAAGCTGGCAGGGAGGCCTCGCTGCTCTGCCCATCCGCCCACATGTGGAAGCACCTCGAAATACAGTCACAAGCAGTGACCCCTGACGTGATGGCCACTGAGAGCAGCCCTGTCAAGTGACCCACTGAAATGTGTGAACACTTCAGGCGACCTCTAGGTACTGTGTTTTACGTATAGTAAGTTATACCGCAATAAAGCTGTGAAAACGTACCAGCCCTAAGACGCAGGAATGGTGAGCCACAGTGTCACCCCAGGTGCTGGGCTCAGTGCCACAGAGGCATTTGGCTCTTCAGTGTCTCCTGAGCCCTGGACCAAGGAAAGCATCCATAAAATTAATATGAGCCCCATCAGACGAACCAGGAACTCTAAAGAGACTAAGTCACAGATGCCAGAAAGGCACCGGGCCCTGGAGGTTTCACTGAGAGTCCCAGTAAGCCTTCGCACTGAGGGCGGCACCCACTTGCACTACTGAGCAGGCAGGAGGATCAGAGATTACTCAACTCATTTTACGAATCTGGCATATTTTTGAATTAATCGACGAGGAGGAAGCCCTCCACCAACACAGGGCAAAGACGCATAGGAAAACGGCAGGTCAGTCCCACACAGCTGCAAAACTCTAAATGACACATCAGAAAATCAGACACAAAAGTGTACTGCAAGACCAGAAAGGGTTTATCCTCAGGGACACCAAGACAGTCTAGCAAATAAAAGTTTACATAAAATTCCAAACCATTCAGTATACACATCCTTAGCCAACTAGGACTGAGAGGGACCACCCCACAGTCGCGTTTCATGGTGAACATTCTGGAGAGTCGGGAGCAAGGCAGGCTGCCCATTACGACGGCCACACAATAGCACTGAACTGAAGACACCAATGCAATAAATCAAGAAAGAGATAAAAGGAGATAACAATTAAAATGAAAGAGACACACTTTTTTCTTTCACTAGGAAAACTAACAGAACACGCTGGCAAACCACAGAAGGAAACGGTTCAGCGAGGGCGAAGAATAAAAAAAATCAGCGTGGGAATAGCCACTTCCTGTGCAGCAGAAACGGTCATAGCAGACTACAAACCCCACCAAGACCAGCGAGGCCCCGCGCCTCGGGCTGAAAAGCTGAAATTCCTCACCACGAACGGGTCAAACGTAAACCCAGGAATGTGCCTGCCGCCGACGGAATCGCAGGCTGACTCGGGAGAGTCTACGTGCATCTCTGCGAGGCTGACGCAGCCAGGGGACGGAGCCAGGGGACGCAGCTGCTCAAAGCCTCGTCCAGAGCAGGAGAGGGCAACGAACTCGTCTGTGATCAAGTCCTTCCGTAAATGAGGTGGCAATGATGACTGTGACGATGGCACCAACTGACTTCAGAATGCAGTCGTGGCAAGGTCATCACGTTGAGCACAAGCAGAGTGGCCTTATCATCATGGCTAAGATGTGAACGAGGTGCTGTTAGCAGTCCCGGAGACAGTGGAGGTGACGGGAAAAGTCTTCACCCCGTGTTACATCAACATTGGATAAAACGCCTGGCAGAAGGTGGGCTTGCCCTGGAAACCTGAGGGGCAGCAGGTCCACACGCCTGAATGAAAGGACGGCCCTCGAACCACCGAGACAGCTGGAGTCGCACTGGGACGGGAGGAAGAAGAGTTGTCACCGGCCCGCTGTGCCTGGAAGGGATCGGCAGAGGCCCCGGCCAGAGGATGAAGGAGAGTCGAAGGCCCTTTCCTAAACTGTCAGGAGAAAACGAGCGCGTTTCCGAGTCCCTGAGCAGCAGGCGTGGGCGCTGACGCCACGGGGGAGGGGTGCTCTGGTGTACCCCCAGAGGGGTTGGCCTGGGCCGCGCGGCGCCCTCCCTGAGGGGTGACTGGAATGGTCTGACGGCAAACAGAGATGAGCCCAGTTTATCGGGAAATCCCGCCTCAACTCCCTAGGAGCCTCGTTCTGCCTGTGGGAGGCAGCCCCCCTCGTTTGTCCCCACCCTGGGCCCCTTCCTGAGAGATACGAACACTTGCTGGGGAGATAGTATCAGCCCAGGACCAGGGTGGCTTGTTCCCAGGAAAGGACCTTATTGAGCTCTGGCAGTTTTATCTTTAATGGATCATTTAATTTCCAGGACAATAGAGGATAAACCAAAGCAGTGTCAACGATTTGAAATAATGACATTTTTATTGAAACCTACACACAAGATAAACAGAGTCCTGGGAGCATCTGCTCAGAGAAAATGGGGCATCTCAGATGAGGACAACCAAACGAACTGGCCGGCCATGGGGGACGACGGTGTGCCGACGGGAGGGACCAGGGCCGCTTAGGGGGCCAGGAGGAGGTGGTTGGTGCCACAGGCACCGAGGCTGCTCCCGGCCCACCCCGCTTCCCCGTGTTGGCCAGGATGCGTCAGCATCCTGGACGTCCCGCAGCTTCGGGCCCAACTCCAGGGGAGTGGGAGCCGGCTGCACGCTGCCAGCCCGCTTCAACCAAGGAGTGGCCGTCACGAGGCTGGTGGTGCCGAGTCTGCAATGGCTGCCCTAGAGGCGTCTGACCCCCAGCCCCGGTTCATTACAGGCCCGTGGATTATTTTCATTATGTGACAGGACCTACGGTGCCAAGTCGCATGCGTGCCTGTTTTTGATGCTATTTCTGAAGCTGCTGGGTGGAGGGCTGAGAGGTGAGGCTGTGAAAGGCAGGTGACAGAGCTTCTAGCGAGAGAAGGAAAGGCCTACGCCGCCAGCGTGGGAGAGAACTGCTGGGACACGTGGCCGGTGAGAACTCGGCGCCACTTCCAAAGACCTCACTCTCCTCCTTGACGGAGAAGCCTCGTCAAACGACCCGCTGTGCCCGGGCCCCACGTCGGTGAGGCTGGTGACCCCGCCACCTCCAAACTCCTCTTCCATAGGCCTGTGAGCTCGAGCGGCGGACGCCCTTGATTTATTCCTGCTGAGGCACATGGGACCATCTGAGCAGGAATGAGTGAGGACAGGAGCGTCTGAAGGTACAGGGGGGTGCTGCTGGCCCGAGAGAGAAAGACCTTGGTTCCCGTTTGTCCAGAGTGGAGGGGAATTAGATAGGCCGATGTCATGTGCCAGCATGAGCCCAGGACACGGGAACAAGCTGGTTCGGGCCTGGAAAGGGCTGGAGTCCAGGTCTCTGCGAGTTGAGAGCTGTCAGGATCCCTTCAACGTGGGAGGCTCCGGGTCTATTAAAATGACCTCTGATTCATTTGCAATCATTGTCATACAGATGCCCAAGGCCTACTGAACCTTGCGTGGACATACACTGGCAGCTGAGGCTCCTGGTGACTGGGAGGACAGGCCACAGGCTCTTCCTAGCCCTGCCAAAGGTGGCCCTGGGTGTCCCTGACTAGGGAACTAGCTTTGGCGAGCATGCGGGTTACACCACCGTTACACACGGGCCCTTGACCACCAGGGCTTCTAGCTTCCACGTGTAAAACCATCTGGGCTTCAGCCTCCTACCCAGAAGGTGAAGGCCACAGGGCACTTGGGATGACTCCCAGGTCACTCCGGGCCCTGGATGTTGGAGAGGGTTATGCTCACGTATGAGTTAAGCAGGCTCAGCTCTGCTCAGCGAGGAGTCTGGCAGAAGAACGGACAGACTGAGCCCCATGGGCAATCAGCGTGTCTTATCCAAGCAACGTGGCCACCTCCGGCCCCGTCCTGCACTGGCCCTGCCACTGGGGCAAGGCCACTGGGGCTCCCGCTTCCTGTTGCTATGCCAACGTGCAGTCACAGCCAGATCTTTAAGCCAGGCTAACACAGACTCCCTCTACTCACACACCTGCAGGAACCGCCTTTCTGGGGAGCTGAAATCTGCTGGCAGCAAGCTCGCTAACGTGGGAGAAGTTTGCCATGGAAACCAGACCCTGCAAACAGAACCCGAATTGCTGACAGCTCGGCTAGAGTGACAGGTAGGGGTAAGCAACTCCGGGCCAGGAGGCCCCTGTCTTCTGCTGGCCCCCACAGACCCCCACAGCTTGAATCCACTCTTAATCTACACACTGCCCAAGGGAGAACCTCCAGATGGGCAATAATGCCCAGTGACACTTCAAACCGAAGAAACCAGTTTCCTGAGTGGAGGGCAAGGAAAGGCCTCCCGCTCCCCACCTGGCGCACACCGGCCCAGCCCGAGAGCGCGGGGCCGGGAGGGCTTCGTTGGCTCCTGCTGCCCCAAAGCAAGAGCCTTGCAGCGCCCCCCATCGTACCAGCCAGGGTGAAGCGCACCCACCAACTCTAACGCACCCACTTTGAACAAAAGACTCTAAAATGAAGGGCCATCTGCTCCTGCCAGACCAAGCCAGTGGGGCTGTGTGATGGCGATGCCCGCGGCCACAGCCATGAGTGGCAGACGGACAGAAGATAACCACGCCCACGCTGGGTGGGCCGGCGACCAGGCAGGAGCGGAGGGCTATCCGGCCGTGCCGGGCCCCAAACCCCGTGCCCTCCCTCCTACACTGACTCAGCCTCCTGCCCAGAGAAATCGTCCCTGAATGCCCCCTCGGTGTAGCTGCGGCCTAGCCTGGAAGCCTCCAGACTCCCTGCTCCTGGCTCAGCGCCCACCCTCCAGCTGGGCCCCTCCGCTGGTGGCCTGTTCCCTCTTCTCTTGCAGGCCTCACCCCTGCGGCTTCTCTGCCTCCATCTCAATCTCAGGGGTTCCCGGGTGCTCGCTTGGCCCTGATCAGGGGTTGGGCGGGGAGCGTCGAGCCACTCCATAAACTCTCGTCCTTAACAGGTGAGCCCAGGGCTTGAGCCTACCTGTCTCCTACAACCTAGAAGTCACCTTTGTTCAGCACCCAGGCGGTGGTAAAGCTATGGCTCACACGTGGTCAGACTACATTTCCCAGCCTCCTTCGCTGTAAAGTGTGGCCATGTGACCAGGCGCTGGCCACTGAGATGTGGGCAGAAGCCATGTGTGCTGCCCCCCATGCCTGCCCATCGCAGCTTCCTGAACACTCCCTCCCCCTTGCCCTGCCTGGACACGCATGCCCAGGGCGACCTGGAAGCCATGTGTGGAAAAGGGCAGAGCCTCTGTCGGCCTGGGCCCCGCATCCCTGCATCATCGCCTCCATCTCCCGTAGAAGCTGCCAGCTTCGATCCCCGCCAGCAGAGCTGGGTTCTGTGACCATTTTAGGAGCCCTGTAAGAAAAGGATCCTTTTCTCCCATACCTCTGAGTTCAGACCACCCTGCCAGCTGGGACGCACCCTGTCCCCAAGGCTGAGCGACTGCCTGGCTGGGACCTGCCACCTCTCCTGATTCACAGGATGCTGCTCAGGGGCAGGGCGAAGCAGCTGGCCTGGAGATGGAGAGAACACATGGCAAGGCCTAAGAGTGGCCTCTAGGTGCTGACAGCTGACAGTCGGTGAGGACATGGGGTCCGCACTCTGCCAACGACCCAAATGAGCCTGTATGTGACCTACCCCCAAACTCCCGGATAAGGGCTCAGCCTGCCGATGCTTCGACTCAGCATCTGGGCCCCTGAACTCAGGGCCCTGCTGGCCTGTGCCTTGGTTCCGTGCTACCGAAGTGTGAGCTAATCGACACAAGCCAGAAATGGGGCGAACCTGCTACGGAGCAACAGAGAACTAAAACCGCCCCGACTCGAGAGAAGAAGAAAAGAGGCCAATGAGGGCTGGCAGAGTCCGCCAGAGGCCAACGCCTGCCCGAGCCGGGTGCTGGGCACGGGGCTGTCCTGTTAATTACGCTCTTCCCGCTTTCAATATTTGAAGTATTTTTTAAACTGTATACTTCAAAGAGGACGGCATGGGAAGCAGAAAGAATGACTTTACGGTACAGAAATCTGTCCAACGCACTCAGCCAGGGGGTCGAGGTTAATGTCAACGGTGACAGGCCATGTGGCCAGCGTGACTGGACATGGTGGGATGAGAAGGGACCTTCTTCCCAAAACCCATCACCCCGGTCCAACCATGAGGAAAACAACAGACAAACCCGAATTTAGGGACCCTCTACAAAACTCGAGACCAATCCTCCACAGGACTGTCCAAGTCACCAAAAACAAAGAGTCTGAGAAACTGCCACAGCCCAGAGGAGCCTAAAGAGACGTGACAACTAAATATCCCATAGCATCAGGGGAGCCTGAGGAAATCTGCATACAGTATGAACCGCAGGTAGTAAGAACGTATTGACCCCAGTTCGTTAATTGTGACAAATGGACTGAACTAATGAAAGATAATAAAGAAACCAGATGGGGGACCCATGGGACGTCTCTGTACCACCATCAGCAGCTTTTCTGAAATCTAAAGCAGTCCTTAAAAATAAAGTCTTTTTAAAGGGGTGGGAGGCAGCAAGGGAGCAGCGAGCACACCACGGAACGGGATAAACAGACGAGCTGTGACAAACGTCCAGGGAACAAGGACAGCCTTCTAGCTGGTGGCTCACATGGCACTCCTGGCTGCAACCCACGCTGGGCCCCCTCGGCCCACACGAGCAGCCCGTCTCCCAGCTCCAGGGCACTCGCTGTCCAGGCTCATGCGCGGCGGCAGCTGGTGCAGGAGACCAGGCCCGTCGGTCTCGCCGGCTCTGTGGGAGAGCACATGGCGAGATCTCCCCGTAGCAGAAGGCTGACCTTCCTCCGCTGCGCGTGATGCTAAAACCACTCTGCGTTCCCTGAGCAAACACCAGCTGTGTCTGTCCCCGCCAGCACACTGCGACACATGAGGAGCCAGCCGTGGGGACAGATCACACCAAGGAGGGAGAGCCTCTGGGTGAGCATTCCTGAACCGCGCTGGGTCTCCTGGGTGCTCTGGGCACTCGGTCCAGCCCCGCGGTGCTCAGTGTGCTCTTATGTGTGTGGCCCCCTCGCTGGGCCGGGCCAGGGCAGCTGTAGGCTGGGGGGCAGCGAGCGAGGACCTGTGACTTAAACATGGTGCCATACTGTGTGGAATTGCCTGAACCTGCCTGTTCCCGTCCCCACCACGGTGGTCATCGACGCACTCCTAGTCTCGTGGCCCCATGGCCCTTGACGGCCCAGTTTGAGACTCGAAGGTCTCTCCAGCAACAGGAGTTCATTTTTCGAATGCCAAAGCCAGCTCTCGGTTTTAGATTTACTGCACAATCCTGACGCGCAGAAAGGCGGGGCTGGTGGCATAAGGGACAACAACGTGGCTCTGACAAGAGCGAGGCACAGGGCTAGCTAAGATAGGCCAGGAGAGGATCCAGGACAGGTTGCCATGGCTGTCCTACCCACAAGCTCCCGTGTGCCAGGCCCTCCTGGCGTGGCGGTAAACCACTGGCCCTCACCCTAGGCCAGCGCTGACGCCGAGGGCCGCGGCACACAGTCACAATGCCAACCAGAGATGGAGGGCCTGGCTTGGGCTCCCGGCGGCTACACAGGTGAGCTGGACACGTGCACACATATGGAACACGAGGGCACACTCACGCACACTCACATGCTCACATACTCTGGAGTGACCAAGCGCCGCAGTCTGCGCGGCTCTGGGAATGTTCCAGGATATGGACTTTTAGTTCTGAAGCCGAAATCGTGCTGGTCACCCTGACACACGCGCCAGTAAGTGCCTCGGAAGGAGGTGGTGAGCACACAGGTCAGGCACAAATCAGCTCTGATACGGTGGCCTCTGATACGGTCACTGTCAAAAGAGGAGATTCTGGAAAGGTGACCAAGAAGGCGCTCCCTGCCTCCCCATGGCCCCCATGCTGAGCCCAGCACGTGCCGAGGCTCAAGACCATGACCGATGGGCTGGGAAGCTAGGCCTCGGGTGGTCCTGCTCGCGGCCCTCAGGACCTCAACTGGGACAACCGCCATCTTCTCACAGAAGGACGCTCCTTCTGCAGCGAGCCCATCCCCCGCCATCGCAGAACTCCCCGACGACCGACCCATCTCAGGCAGGGCAGCCTAAGCGTGCTGGGGGAGTGGTCACCGGGTCCCCCAAGGCTGACTCGGGTACTGAGGAGTCTGCCTGTGCTACCTTATTTACCATCTCTTAATAAGCAGAGGTCCGGCCCCTCCCTGCTCCGTAGCAATCTGCACTTAGGAGAAATTTTCCGCTTTGAAACACTCTTTATTGCTGTCGCCTTAGCTCAGGACCTGGGGCTGAGGGAACGGGGGCCTGGCAGTCTCCCCAGAGTGTTAAGCAGGTACAGGCCCCCTTTGTCACCCCAGGGGTCTTTTCCCTCTGCCTCCCAGGTGCCACAGCCACGCCGACTCTGTCACTGGACGCTCAGGTGGGGGTTCGCTGGGCCTGGGGCGAGCAAGGGGAGGAGGAGGCACACATCTTTCACTCTCGCATCTAGTAGCAGTGACCGGGCATGGCGCAGGGAAGCGGAGGTATAAAAACCAACCCATGACACCGTCAGGCTCCTGCCAACTCGTGCAGAGCGCTCCCTGCCCTGACGGGCCTCTCGGGGTCCGGCTAGAGCCAGGTGGCCGGGAGGAGTTGCCCTCGTCTCTGAAGAAGGGACTGTGCCTGAGTCGGGGCACAGGGACGCCCCTGGTGCCCTCAGCTCTCAGAGGCCGTGAAGTTGCCCAGGGCCAATGCAGACCCAAACCGGGCCTCCTGCAGGCACTGGGGCTCTCCACCACCTCCTGTGGCTCCATCACCCACCCCAGACTTCCCAGTCCCATTCCCTGGGGAAAGCAAAGGCCCTCCTGGGGCCTGGGCCAGACACTGTGGTCCAGCAGCGCCACCTACGGCCAGACCTGGGGAGTCGACTTTGAACAGCTGGGGAGAAAGGAGGAAGCGGGGCTCCTGTGCCCCTCCCGGAGGCTCAAGCTCAGGCTCCTGGGAGGGATTAATCAGGGCGCAGGAGATGCAGCTAGGAGGCCGGCTGATGCTGCCTCTGTGGGCCCGCAGGGAGGTCCCCAGGGGCCAGGCCGGCGGGCAGCTGAAGAGTAAGAGAGCAGCCCAGGAGCCCCGGTCCCTCAAAAGGGCCTTGCTCTACCGCCCCAGGGAACAGACCCATAATCCCTGGGCCCAGCGCACCCAGCCTCTCACCCAGGCTGCAGTCAGAGAGCAGGTCACATGGGATCCAGCCCAGCGCAGTCACGCTTCCTCCCCGTGCCTCAAGACTGGGAGCACATGCCCTCAAATGCACACGTGCGCACGCGCCCAGGCATGCACTCGCAAGTACACGTGCACACGTGAGCTCTGTACGCGTGCATACATGCACAGATGTGGACGCACGCGCGTGTGCGCGCACACACCTCCAGAGTACCAAGCACAGGCAGAGACGGCCGTGCCCACTGGCAGTCGAGTTTCTTGGCAGCAAAGGAAAGGATGCTCAACTCCTCTCCTGTGAAACTCCTCTGAGCAAAATGCCAAAGAAAAACTCTAGGTGCAGCTGGATCAAAGGGAAAAATTCTCCAGGCCCCTGGGAGCCTCAATCAGGCTTCTGAAAGGTCAGGGAAGGGGTGGAGCTTGAGACAAGCTCCCAGGCGCCCAGGCTCTCCCAGCAGCACCCTCTCCGCCGACCCTGCACAGAAGCACCCGCTCATCACACCCAGGACCGTCCGCGAGCACATGGGGGCTCCGCGCCCTTTATGTGAGCACAATCAGACCCTCTCCCCTTTCCCCCACTCAGAGACGCTGACACCAGAGGGTGGGAAGACTGTGTGCCAGGCAAGTCGAAGCGTGAGGACTAGAGGGGCTGGGAAGCTGAAGACAGAACTCAGGGCACCTGCACCGCTGTCCTCAAGGGATGCTGTAGTCTGCGGCCTGAAGGCCAAGGTCACGGCCCTGAGCACCACTCCCCCCACCAGCCCAGGTGAGCATCCTGCACCAGGACACACTCCCTCTGAAGGGACCAGGCGTCTCCACATCCTCCAAAAGCAGGTGGAACGAGAGTGAGTTTGGGGGGTGGGGGGTGGGCCGACTCTCCCAGGCCCGTGTGGATGCTCCTTCAGACAAAACACACCTGCTCTGGCCTCAGTCGCCTGGGGAAGGGCTTTCTCTCACTTGTAGCACTTAAAACAGAGAACGAGAAAACCTCAACTGGACAGCCCAGCCTGCACTCCAGCTGTCACAAGAGGCTCCGGTGCCTCACGTGCGACTGCTGGCTGCTCATTCAAGCTGCCCACCACGGTGGGAGCCGTCAGCCTCTGCGCTCCGCAGTGGTCCTCAGCCCCTGCATCCCGGCCTGCCGATCACACCGGCCTCACGCTCCCCCAAGCCTGCACTGTGGGTCGGGTCAGAGGGAACCCTGAAGCCTCAGCCAGCTCTCACCCAGTGAGCAGGCACACAGGACGCGCCACAGGCACCTTGCCCCACCCTGGGGGCAGGCCCGAACTACAGAGACCGGCAGTGTGTGCCAGGGCACCCTGCTCAGGTGGCAGGCGCTCTGCTTTCTTCTTCAGGGTACACATACACCCCAGATGGTCCGGAAGTGGCCGGGAGACGAGGGCCGACCAGAGCCCAGTGCTCTCCGATTCCAGCCTGCAACTCTTTCCTGGGGACACGTGGGAGCAGCAGGGAGGACAGGAGGTAGTGGGTGATCATGTGACGATGCTGTCAGAACACTGTGTAGCACTACGAGATGCAGTGTGAAACAACACGGGGTGGGTGTGTCCCACACGGAGCCGACATCTCCGATAATGGGCCCGCGAGCTGACGAGGCCGAACCAGGAAGGGGCCGAATCAGGCAGCAGAAGGCCGAGGGACAGGCTGTGGAGATGTCATCTGGGGCTAAACCACCACCGCCCATGGGCCCCAGGGCAGGCGCCTGGCCTGGGATGGCAGGTTCTGCGGGCACGGTCTCTAGACACCGAGCCCCCGGGCTGCCCCACTACCTGGTCGCTGCCCCGCAAGGCCAGCCCTGCCCTGTCCTGACACCCAGGTCCGTCCACCCTCCTGGCCTTGCTAACCGGCTGGGCGTGGGAAGGCTGGTCAGGGGGCGAGTTCAAGTGCCGGTTCTATTTTAAATCCCCATCTCAAAAGGGATTTTGAAGCATTCAAATGCTGCAGATATTCTTAGCCTCGCTGCCTGAAAGCACCACATAATGCTGGCCTTTCGAAGCAAATTCCATGCTTTTATCGACACCAGGCTGTTCGCGTCACTTTGACACACAAATCACACTACCAAAGTAGCAACAGACCCAGAAAGGCTTCATAAAACGCTGTAAACCTGAGGACGTCGACACTTTAAAAAAAGTGCTACCGAAATACTCCGAAACGGCTGCAATTAAGCCACCGCAGACGCAAGAAGAGCAGTATAATTAGGGAAACAGACGTGTGAGCACCATCTGCCGGAGACCGTCCCCCTACCAGGGCCCAAGGGAAGGGTGGGAACAGGGCACCACCCTCCCAGGGGGCTGCCGATAGACACCCTGAGCCCCTGGCCCAGGGACGACAGGGCACCTCGCCTGCCCCAGGCTGGTGTCCACGTCGGCCCACGACGGAGCTCAGTCAGCACCAGCGCCCAGGGATGGCGCCGGCTTCACACAACAGGAACCCCAGCACACTGCGGCTGAGAGGCTGAGGGGTCACTGCATCCCAGCACCCAGGTCTCCTGACAGTCACCAAGCCCTTTCTGTGCTGGGGACACGTGGGGCCCGTGGCCTGGCGGGGAGACATTAACGCCAACATCCCTAGCCCGGTCCTGGGGAGACGGCAGGAAGGGTGCCCAGCACCACGTCCGGGCTGAGCTGGCTGGGCAGGGAGCAGGGAGCCGGGAGGCAGGGGCTCTGCAGCTAGACCCCTACGCAGCCGCCCTCTGCAAAGCCCCTTTCCACGTGCAGTCCCACCCCCCTCAGGACCAGAAACCAAAACCAAGGTCAAGAAGCCTTCCAGAGCATTCTCTCTCTGAGAGAATGTGCCACTGTGCCCAGCGCTGGCCCTGCTAACTGCCTCCCCGGCGCTCTCGGGAGTCGGGCTGCAGGGAAGGGTAGAGGTGGCACCCCAGGGACACCCCAAGGACTCTTAAGGGTGCCGCATGGGACGACAGAGGGGCTGGCCCCAGGGACGGCAGCCTGCAGAGCACTGCGTGCTGGCGACAGGAGGCACAGAGCCAGGCACTGGTCCTGGCCTGTCGCGCGGGGACGGGGCTGCCGCCCCTCACGTCCCCAGGGTGCCCTCCCATGTATGGCTCTCAGGGACCTTGCACTGCATGGTCTCATGCCTCCACTCCCTCAAGGTCAGTCCACTGCCTTCCCGGCACCCTCGCCCCAGCCGCACCCCTGACTGGCTGGCCTCCCCGCCCCGCTCCCCAAGTTGCTTTTCGCACCAGCCTCCCCGAAACCAGGGCTCGCCCCCGGCACGCGTACCGCCTGCTGCAGGGCCACGTCTGAGAGCTCGGCCGGCCCTCGGCCAGCGCGTGCAGGCACTCAGTGCTGGCTTCTTTCTTTCTCTTTCTTATTTTTTAAAGGAAAAGGTGGGCTTTCTTCCCTTAAGGTCCCCCTGGCTGGCAGACCCCAACCAAAACCAGGGCACCCCCGCTGGGCTGGGTGGAGGAGCAGCGGCATCTCCACCGCCTGCCTGCCCTGCGGGGTCCTTGGTCTCGTCCTGCGGCAGCTCCCCAGGGCCTCCGGGATGATCACTGCCGGGTGGGCGTGGAGTCTAAGGAGCGTGAAAGCCTGGGAAAAGTCCACGCGAGCGGGCAGCGAAGCCCGCAGGGAAGGACAGGGCGCCATCTAGCCGCCCCCGGGGGAGCTGCACCCAGCCGGACAGGGACGAGGAAGGCAGAGAGCAGAGGGCAACCACTCAGAGACCGGCCACACCACCAGCCACTGCCACGAAGCACGGTCCAGGCCAGTGAGCAGGGCCCCGCAGTGGACACACACAAGCTCACATATACACAAATACACACTCATGCATGTACACCCGCTAGTGTGTGCTCACACGCACTAACAGACACTCCCACACACACTCAAATTACACTCACATGCTCACACACTATTACACACACACATGCTCACTCCCATACACACTCACACACACTCAAAATCACTCTCACACTCACTTGCACACACACAGCCCAGCCTGTGGATGTGCACGGGGAGCAGAGGGCTGCCAGCCGCATGGTCCCACCCTCTCGCCCGCAGCAGTGGACTCGGGACAGCCCCCTCTCCGCCAGGCCTGGACTGGAACCTCCGCAAGTCACAGCCCAGCCTCACCATGGAAAGAGGAGAGGGGACGAGGTGGCTGCACTGCCACCGAGACCTCCTGGGCAGCATGGGATGGCGCTGCTGCCCAGGAAACAGCTCACCCGGGTGCTCAGGACCACGCTCACGGGACCGAGATTCAGGGCATCACCAGCTCTTTGATCTCTCTCCCGATTTATCCCGAGGGAAAACATCTCCCAGCCCGGAGGTGTCGGCGATCAAGGGCTAATACAAAGACGCAGAATGCCACCAAGGAGAGAAGTGACTGAAAACAAGAAGCTCACAGAACTGCAACAGGATTGCAGCAAAGGACAATGCGGCTCAGCTCAAAGACCAGAGGCCTGGAGCCGGCAGGAAAACGGCCCCAAGGACGTCCCCGTCCAAGCCCTGGAACCTGTGAACACAACACCTCACGCGGCAGAGACTCTGCAGGTAAGATTCAGCCAAGGCCCCTGAGACGGGGACGACCCTGGATTCCCGAGGGGCCCAGTGTCCTCACAGGGTCCTCGTAAGAGGGAGGTGTAAGCGTCAGTCAGAGACATGGACGAGGCCGCCTGCCGGCTGTGACGAGGGGGCAGGGGCCACGCGCCAGGGACATGGGAAAGGACGGGAGACGGCTCTCCCGGGAGCCTCGGGATGGCCCAGCCCCACTGGGTGCAGCCCCGTGAACACGGGTCAGGCTTCTGACCTCCAGACGTGAAAAAATAAATGCACAAGTTAGGCCACTAGGCCTGTGACCATTTGCTGCAGCGGGCATCGGACACACACGAACGCCCTGCCCCGGCCCCCAACACTCTCCCCCTTCCGGCCTGTCTGCATGGGAACCGCTCTGTCCACATCAGAGGTGAGGACAGCAGGGTCGCACGGCCGAGAGCAGGACACGGAGCCTCGCCTCAGCCTCCTCCTGGCTCCGGGGCTTCCGCTTAGAGCAGCTGCTCCCGCCCCCTCAGCAAAGGCCTCCAGGAGGCCCCAGGGACTTAAAGGGGGCACGGTGGTCCCTCCGTGCCTGAGGGAGTCAGCTCAGCTAGAACACCAAGGTAGGGGCTCCTGGGTCAGAGTCTGCCCGGGTGCCCGGCTGTGCTGTGTCCCCTTGCCCCTCACTGCCCCGAGTTGGCTCGGCTGAGGACCTGAGCACCACAGTCTCCTACCGGGCCCCGTCTCCTGCCCTCCTCCCCCTCTGCGCTGTTATGATTACTGCAACAGCAGAACTTTCTAAGACAACTGAGGAGAGGCCGGCGGATGAGAGGCCCTGGCTCAGAAGTCTCTGTGGGCAGCAGTAAGTGGGGGCAGCTGCCGCCAGGCCCGCCAGCGGCCAGGTGCGCGAGGCGCTCAGCTCAGACTCCGGAACACGGGACGCACGGATCACCCCACCTGGCGGGCAGGGCCCAGCACTCGAGGGCTGGCCTTTGGGCCAGCTGGCCCATCCCGGCTCCTCACCCGCAAACCAGCAGGGGACCCCCAGGCAGCAGGAGCCTACTGTTAATCCCCCCCAACCCAGAGGCCAAACGGGAGGCAAGGGGAGCCTCAGTGCCCAGGATCACCCTGTCCCCAGGCCTGAGTTCTCAAGAGCTCCCAGTGCCACAGCCAGGGAGGTGCTGAGGGGGCCCGCGCCAACCGCTGCTCGCTGTGGGCGCCCAAACCACATGCTCCGGGAGTCGGGAAGCCCACTTCCGGGGGCACGCATCCCTCATCCCTGGTGGGGGCAGTGCCAGCAGACCTCGAGCTGCCAGAGCCCTGACTGCGGCCCACGCTGCCATTCGGGAGGCACCCCCGCTCCGCCTGCCCCCAGAGGAGCCACCCCACTGTCCTGCCCAGGGCCCGCCTCGTCCTGAAGCAGCGGGGCTGCTGGGCGCTCACCATGACTTGGGCTCCCCGAAGTGCAGGTAGTTGATGCTGTACAGGTCCATGTCCTCCGTGTGCCAGGCGAAGGTGGTCTTCCACATGCCAAAGTACAGATAGGGGGTGTTGACGCCCTCGATGATGGTGCCACATTCACGCTCCACCATGTCCAGGATGGTCCGCAGGTTCCCGATGTTCCACTGGGCCACGTCCTGCGGGGCAGCAGGCGCATGGTCAGCAGGCTGCTATCCCCAGAACACCGGGCCCCACCCCCCTGCACGGCCAGGAAGACAGGGAGCGCTGTCCCCTCTGAGCCTTGGGCTGGGACGTGACCCCCGAGGGACCCAGAGCCAGCCATCAGCCCCGAACCTGCCCTCTGCAGAGCCTCACCCACCCCATACCAGGGACCCGGCCCGGGCTGCTCATACCCATGGATGCCCACAGCCTCCCCGCACCAGGCCGCCGGCCGGGGCTTTCTCTGGATTCCCCACTGAGCTGTGCACGGACCGCGGGCAGTGGGAACCGAGGTTTGGTTGGGGATAATTAACGTGCCTCAGGGTCAGCGACAAGGGAAGAGCGGCGCGTGAGGCCAGCCCTTCCGGCACCTTCCCACAAAGCAGACAGAGACGGTTCTCAGAACACAGCAAGCAAGGCTGGACTCCTCACCTACCTTGTCACAAGAGCTCACGAAACCCATTTTAATCACCCTGCAGTCCCCGGAGGACCCTCCGAGCCTGCCGAGATGCAGGGGCACGTCCGGGTTCCCTTCCGCCCCATCTCACCCCGTCCCCCACTCCTGTTCACATCACATGCCCCTGACATGGCACGACCAGTGACTTTCCTTCAAGGCAGGCCCTGGCAGGAGCCCAGAACACGGGCTGCGAGCAGCCATCAGGCCCCTTGGCCACGTTGCACAGAAGCTGCCCAAGGTCAGGGCACGGCAGAACCAGGCCGTTTCCCTAAACCCCTATCGAATCACCTCACCGTCCCACCCACGCATCTACGATGCGGTGACAGGCAGAGGACCCAGCATCTAGCCTAAGCCGGACAAGAACTCGTCCTGTGAGCAGGACAAGTCGTTTCTTTGCTCTTGGCCTCAGTTTCCCCATTGTAAAAAGAAATTGTTGCACTAGGTCTGGCACAGCAAACTCAGGGCACCGAAGCCCCGAATTCTCTGCCGCAACTGGAGCTGAGCCCACGCTGGGCAGCGGAGACCCTGGCGGGGCCGTCACGACACCCCAAGGGCGGCACCCGAGGGCAAACCCAGACGCTCTCAGGGGACAAGCCTGTAATATTTAAATTCTTATTTGAGAATAACACAGAGACCTCAAAAGAATGAGAAGCCAAGCAACAGACGAGGAGCAAACGTTTGCCAAAGACACGTCTGATAAAGGGCGGTCATCCAAAACGTAGGCAGAACTCTTAAAACCCAACAATAAGGAAACAAACCACCCACTTAAAAATGGGCCGGAGGAGGAGACCCCCTCAAGACGGCGTGGGAGGCGGATGCCGGGCCCGCCTCCTCTCATGACCACACCAAGTTACGACGACACTACACAGCACCCAGCACGCGGCTTCGCCTGAGGTCTGCCTGAACAGAAGCCCTACAACTAGGGACAAAAACAAGGTGGCCTCAAACCAGCGGGAGGGATGGATGTACAAAATGGTCCAGTCTCACAATGGCATGTGGTGACTGAGAATCGGGAGGGCCTCCTTGGCTGCAGAGCCACGTCCCCGACCTGAGGAGCGAGGGGTCCTGGCCCCACGCCGGGCTCCCCAGCCCAGGGTTCATGACCTCTGGCTGCAACGACCCGTGGAGGCTGACGCTGAGTGAGAGGAGGGTGCGGGAGTCGCAGGCGGACCTCATCGAGGGCCCGCCCCCGGCCTCACTGCTGACGGACTCGCTCGCTCTGAGCAACAGGGACACGCAAGGAGACACTGAATTGTCAGGCTTCAGGGTGAGGGCCGGAGGGGTGGCTCTCTCCCAGACGGAAGTGCTGGCAGTATCCACTGTTCTTCAGTTGAGCCTTCCCTGCTCCCTGCGTGCAGACGCAGGCACCGCCATACCTGAGTCGCCATCAACCTGGATGACACAGGTCACTCTACCCGGGGATTCCCTGAGGCCATGCCTCTCCCAGCTTGCGGGCCTGCTCAAGCTGCCTCCAGCAGTTTATTCCATATAAATGGCCTGTCTTGGATCCTGCTGCGGACTTCCCTAGACTCTCTCAAAGGCTCACAAAACCCAAAGCAGCAGCGTCTGGCTTCCACGGGCCCCGTACCTCTCGTTGAGCAGCCCCTAGGCCCGCACTGGCAGCAGCCAGCCTCGGTTCCTGTCTTGGCCCCTTGAGGCACCTCTAAGGGGCCACCCTCTAATCCAGCACGGGTGGATTGCCTGGTGACTCTTACCAGGTGGCCCGAAAAGTGCACAGGCTGTGGCTGAACTTGACCTGCAGCTGGGCCCCACGGGACACTTACTATATAAAGTCACTCTATCAAGACCGAGAGACTCAGGAGCCCTACCTAATACATAGAAACAGACACAGGGAGGCAGCCAAAATGGGGAGACAAAGAAGCATGTCCCACTTGAAGGAACAGAACAAAGCTCCAGAAAAAGAACGCAACAAAATGGAGACAAGCAATCTACCAGATGCAGAGTTCAAAACACGGGTTATAAAGATGCTCAATGAACTTAGGGGAAGAGTAGATGAACTCAGCGAGAACTTTAGCAAAGAGAGAGAAAACATAAAAATGGAGATGGAAAACATGGAAGGGAACCAGTCAGAAATACAGACTACAATATCTGGGAGGAAGAGTGCACCAGAGGGAATCCACAGAGTGGATGAGGCAGGGGATCGAACCACTGACACAGAGGACGGGGTAGCAGAGGACACCCGATCAGAACAGCGACAAGAAAAAAAAACCCAAAAAATGAAGACAGTTTAAGGAGCCTCTGGGACAACATCGAGCGTAACAATAGTCACATCAAAGGGTTACCAGAAGGAGAACAGAGCAAGAAAATGAAAACCTATTTGAAGAAATAATGACTGAAAACTTCCCTAACCTGGTGAAGGAAATGGACATACGAGCCCAGGAAGTGCAGAGTCCCAAACAAGAAGACCCCAAAGAGGCCCACACGAAGACACGTCACAACTAAAATGCCAAAGGTTAAATGTAAAGAGAGAATCTTAAAAGCTTCCAGAGAGAAGCGGTTAGTTACCGACAAGGGAGCACCCATAAGACTGACAAGCTGATTTCTCAACAGAAACTTTGCAGGCCAGAAGGGATTGGCAGGATATATTTAAAATAATAAAAACCCAGAACCTACAACCAAGATTACTCTACTCAGCAAAGCCATCATTTAGAATGGAAGGACAGATAAAGATAAAGAGCTTTGTAAGAAAACGCTAACAGAGTTCATCATCACCCAGCCAGTAATACAGGAAACGCTGGAAGGTCTTCTTTAAGAAGGAAAAAATACGTATCAAAAAATAGGAACAAAGAACAGCAATGACTACATATCTATCGACAAGCACTTCAAATGAAAAAGAACTAAGTGCTCCAACCAAAAGATGGGGTGGCTGAATGGGTAAGAAAACAAGACCCCTACAGATGCTGCCTACAACAGACTCACTTCAGATTAAAAGACACACACACAGACGGAAAATAAAAAGATGGAAAAAGATATGTCACGACGGACCTAGCGGGTACCGGCGCCGAGTGGAGTCGGTCAGACAGAGAAAGAGAAATGCCATGATTTCGTGCACACGTGGACACTAAAGACCAAAACAACAACAACAAAAAACAGAAAAAAATTCATAGATACAAAGAACATTTGGAGGGTTACCAGAAGAGAGGGGGATTGGGGGGGACTGGTGAGAAACGGGAAAGGAATTAAAAAGTACAAATTGGTAGTTACCAAACAGTCATGGAAACAGAAAGTCGAACGTAACGAATATAGCCAATGATATCGTAATAACTAAGTACAGTGTCAGAGGAGCACTAGGTTTACTGGGGTGATCACTCTGCGAGTTATATACATGTCCGATCACTGTTGTGCACCTGAAACCAATGTAACATTATGTGCCAACTATAACTGAAAGATAAAAAAAATCATTAAAAAAAAGGACCAAAGACCTGAACAGACACCTCACCAAGGAAGACACACTGATGACAAATAAGTACATGAAGAGATGCTCCACGTCACACATCATCAGAGAAATGCATATGAAAACCACGAGATACCACCACACTCCTATCAGCATGGCCGAAATCCAAAACACCAACACTACCAAATGCTGGCGACAACGTGGAGCAACTGAACTGTCACTCACTGCTGGTGAAAATGCAAATCTGTCCAGCCACTCCGAGTAAACTGAAATGGCGGCCAGCGATTCATGTGGAGACCCAGGCGGCAGTCCCATCTTCCCGACACCTTTTGGGAAACACAGCCCCCCGCCTGCTCTAACGGACACCTCTCCGGGCACCCAGGAGGCCCCCACCCTTCCTAGGAGGAGCGCTCATCCCACCCACGCCAGCCCCAACCTGGACCAGGATTCAGGCAGCACCTGCCAACTGCTCCCACAGGGAGCACAGGCTGAGTGGATGGAAGGGAGGACTTCAGAGTGATGACGTGGGGTGGGAGGCACAGATAGGGACAGAGAGGGCCACCCCGGGGAGTGCAGCGGGCCCGACCTGAGCCCAGGGTAGCTGGGCTAAACAGCCCCAGGAGAGAGCTAGGCTCAGTAACTCCGAAATTAACCCCCGGAGATCCATCCAGCGTTATCTGAGGTCCTAAAAATATTAATAAGCTGTCCCCTAAAAAACAGGAGACCCATCTGAACTTTCCTCTGCTTACCATCAGCACCTGTCCCAGCCTCTGCGTCCCCACCACCTGCATCCTTGGACAGGCCAAGGCCAGGCCCCCTCCATTGCCTTGGTGTCCCCAGGCCTCCAGCCCAGCACAGGGACCAGACGTAGGTGAGCCCAGTGGCAGCCTGGGTGGCTGAGAACTCAAAGCTCTGAGGTTCTGAGGGTGGCATTTCTATAACTTGGTAGGAAAGATTTTCCAAGTCAGAAAACACATGGGATCCCTTCTTCATTCATTCTAAGACTTGGCAGTAGTTGTGACTGGGACCCAGACAGAAAGCCTAGCTAAACCTCTGCAAAATTTCAACTTCCCTTTTTAAGATACAATCCCATTCACACTCCTTCCCCTCTGCCATTTACCAGAAAACTGGGGCCCTCGTTTTCCCCAGAACCCTTCAGCCTCCATGCCGAGGGGCCCCCAGTACTTACATCGTCGTACAAGGAGCCGCTGATGTCAGCCCCGTAGATGGGCGAGACAAAGGTGAGGTTCTTCCAGTACTTGCGTTCCAGGTCGTCGAAGTCCTGGTGCCGCGGCGTGCAGTACCTGTGAGCAAACAGCACGGGGAACATGGGCCAGGGGCTCAGAGCGTGCGCCTGATGCTCCCCGCTCCTCGCTGAGCCAGCCCAGGGCGCCTGCTGGGTACACCCGAGGGAGGGGCTCTGCTCAGACCACCTGCTGTCCCCACCGCAGGGTGCAGCCCCCCGAGGACGAGGACACGACTGTACTTGACTGCTGCAGGGAGAGCTCTCCCTCCAGATGCTGAGCGCGCACCAGACAGGCAAGCGGCCCTGCCTGGAACAACGCTCTCGCCCCATCGCATCGGCCACTGGGCCTGGGGCACCCAAGTCACTGTGCACACCAGGGACAGCTGGAGCAGGTGGAGGGGCACGGGCTCTGACGGCTCTCGTCATCCCGCTGCTCGGCAAATACCACAGCACCGATGACAGGCCAGGACCTGTCCTAGGTGCTGGGGACAGCGTGTGAGTGAGCGGACAATGCTCTGCCCTCACGGGACACTTATGTTTGAGAGCAAACGCACTGCCAGAAACGCACGATCTCAGAGAGCGAGGGGGGCTGCGAGTAACCAAGCACAGGGAGGAAAAATTGCGGTGGTGTGTTGGGGAGTGCACCCTGTGCGCACCAGTGACCACGAATACGCCACAAACGCGCCTGTGAGCACGCGGCAGTGCGTGTGTGTGCCTGCGCCCTGAATGCACACGATGCACCTGTGAGCACGCGGGCATGTGCATGACAGTGCCCACGCGTGTATCGTGTTGAACGAGGAAGCACACGAGAGGTGTGTATGACAGCTCCTCTATGAGGAGGCACCATGAGAGCCGAGACATCATGGGAGGGTGTAGAGTACACACTCCAGAGGCAGGCGACAAGTGTGAGCCCCCAGGGCACAGTCCTCAGCAGTGAGTGCTGAAGGCAGCGTGAGATGGACAGCGTGGCCCCAGGAAGGGTGCGGGTCCAGATCTCGCCCTCTCTGAACCGGATGTCTCTGAGTGCGGGTTGCCGAGACCCCCGGGGCACCCAGGGTGGGCCGTGCATGCTGCGTGGGGCTGCGTGTGCTCTGGTGGACTGGGCTTCGCTTCAGGAGGTGCAGCGGCCTTCAAGGTGTGGCTCCGCCTCAGAGCCGGGGTTTTGGGGGGCCCACCCCACACCCACTCGCGTGCTGGCCACATACTTCTCGCTGTTGGCCAGGCGGCGATACTCCCCGACCGTCATGGCCTTCTTCTGGATGTTGTACTGCGTGAACAGGCCCGACTGGCCCGTCACCACCTGCTGGATGGGGGCCGGGATGACCACATCGTCTATGTCGTCGTACGTCTGCCGTGGCTTCCACTCCTTTGGGGGGATGATCTGTGAGACCGGAGGGGAGTCAGTGGTGCCTCCAGGCAGAGGACATGCTAACTCCTCCTGCGAGACTAGCAGCCGCCACCTGGAGAGCGCACTAGGGCCTGACCCACGGGGGCACCAGGAACCATCTGTACCTCTGCCAACCCCAGGAGACCCGGCACCAGAGGCCTAGGCCCCACCCACCAGGGCAGAGCAGGGCCGGCCTCCCTCCCGCGCTGCCTCGGAGTTCCCTTACAGCCAAACGTGTTCGCTCTGACGCCGGCGCGCGGGGCCGCTGCGCCCTCTAGCTGCAGAAAGGAGCACTGCACGCCTGACGCTGGGCACGGGCTTCCCCAGCAGCACTGGGGAGCAATCACGGCTCTAGGAGCTGGGGCCACGCCAGAAACCCGGGGGTCGTGGATGGACGAGGGCCGGTGATAAATACTGGTGAGGCCAAGGGGACTCTGTGGGAAGGTGAGCAGCTGTGAAGTGCTAACAACACAAGACGAAGAAGGGTTGAGTGAGGCAGCTAGAGGCAGACGCCGAGCGGAGGTGGCGACTCCACGGGGGCGGGGGGGGGGACCTGAGGCCACCTTTGAGAAAAGGGCACTATCCCACTGCAGCAGAGCCAGCAGGTGCCACCACAAGCTGACCCTGAGCAGGTGGCAGCTCTCCTGCCCCCCTTCTCTTCTCCACAAAGGGACACCGAGGGCCAGCGGGAAGAGCCTGGAGCCAGGGGCACTGGGTCTGGGCGCAGCCTGAGTGGACACTGTGCCAGACTTCGTGGGCTCAGTGACCTACTCCCGGTCCCTTCACCTCCAGGCTGGGGGGACCTCTGGGCTGGGCCGTGGGCCTCTGGGCACCAGGCAGGCACACAGGGCCGACTGGGGCTGGTCTCTCCCAGTCCTGGGCGGGTGGCCATGAGCCTCAAGTCTCCTTCCAGGGCACCCGGCGGGCCATCCAGCAGCTCTGGGAAAAGGAGCTAATCCCGCTGTTCTCAGGGCATCGGCCATGAACTCTGGGAGGCTGAGACCTCGCTCTACCCGGGCCGATGAGAGAAGAGCATTGCTGACGCCCGAGCTTGCCGACGGCTTCCGGAAGGGCGGGAACCATGCACCAGCCCCGAGGAATCCGCCACGGCATCTATCGCATGGGTGGAAGAAAACATTCTCTCAGCAACAGAAACACCCATTCTCTGGCAAGGTGCCTCCCCATAAGCACATGCTCGTTTGTTTACAAAACAGAAATAAGAGGAAGTCCCGGGTGTTACCCAAGAAGATCCTGCCCTTGAGAGGACACCAGGCAATATATGAGGACATCTGTGGTTGTCACTACCGGGGGAAATTCCTGGCATCAAGTAGGTGAGGCCCAGAATGCTGCGCAGCCCCCCACTGAGCCCAGGACGGGCCCCCACAGAAAGTGGCCCAGCCCGATGTCAGCAGTGCCAAAGCTGGGACCCTAATTTAAATGGGTCCTGGAAGACACAACTGTCCAGTGGAGGCTCTTTCTAGGGACAGCTCCTCTCCTACTGGGTCAACTGCAGCCATGACACAATAGGCACCTGAGGTGCCTGGGTCCAGCATGAGGCCACATGACAACAGGTGCTAGGGTCAGATTTCAAGGGAGAAATTTGAAAAGTCGGGTGACAAACTACAACATTCAAGGCTGGAAACACAAACAAACAAATGACAGGGCTGTGCCTCCAGGACCCGAGACGCCCTTCGGTGACGAAGGACTTGTGCGCCCGAGCCACTTTGTAACCATGTGGGTGACTCTCCTCCTGCGAGTGCCATGACCTGGACGGGCTCCGGGCCACCCCGAGCTGCTGGCCCAGGCAAACCCACTTTAGCTCTACTAGAGGACATCTGTCCCCAATCCCAGACTGGGGCAAAATGAACAAACTGTGGCACTCCCAAATGCCCCCCCCAAACGAGAGCCTGAGGCTACTTTGCTCGTTTACGCTGTCCCCAACGCACAGGTGTGTGAGGACATCTGAAAACCAGGGGGCCTTCGGACACATGTGCATTGCCTGGTTTGCACATGTGTGAACCATACTAAGCAGGTTCTGAAAAGCCTGTGTGAAAGGGCCGCTTCCAGCTGGTCAGGAACTGGAAGCTTCCAGAAAAATCCCTTAGTGACGTATTGTGAACTAACACCCTCAAGCCTCTGAGAGATGGGACTTGAATGGAGAATCTCCAGGCAAAGGACCTCTGAAGGACGTCACCTGAAGACCGGGGAGCACCCTAACCGCCTCACCAGGTGCCTGGAGGGCATGGGACGGCCCTGGACTGACGCTTGTTCGAAGCCCCTGGAGGGCTAGGTCAGCCTAGGACAGGAGGAATGGAAAGGCCACACCCCCCAAGTGAAGAAGGTGACACCGGGCAGCTGGCCCCGTGGGAGTCGAATGGCAAAGCTAGGAAGTCTGGGCAGCTGGGGCAGAAGATGTGGGAGTCCCTGAGATAGAGCAGGAGGGGCCGGCCTTTGCCCCTCAAAACCGCCTCTGCAGGGGGCAGGCCTGGCAGCTAAGAGCGGCCGGGGTGCTGCTTTGCTGTAGGACTGTCCTCGGGGATGCCCTTGAACACCAAGCGCCTTGACCCTTCCCACAGGGCTGCACCCTGGTTCACACATGCCCCTCCCAGGCACCCTCAAAGCAGCCTGGCGAGGCTCCCGACCCCGGTCTGCAGAGGCAAGAACGGCCGGGCACGGCCTCCAGAACACGTGCAGAGCAGCTGGGGGACAGAGGACGCAGTTGCAGCCGCTCTGAGCTGCGACTCTGGCTCCACCTGGGCCGGCCGAGCCCTTGCCCCGACCTGGCACCACTGGGCCCCACAGGGCTTTTGAGAGTGGGGGCCAAACACGGCTTTTACAAGAGAAGGAACCCTGCCACCGCACGCACGAGCACAATCAAAGGGCAGTCTGGCTGACGAGGCCGGGGGAGGAGTATGCCACGTCTCCAGAGCTGGCTCAGGCCAGCGGGACACCCTGTCCCTTCACTAAAGGGGCTGGCAACCTCGAGAGCCAAGGGCCCCAGTTGAGAGAAGTGGGAGGTGGCCAGGGCCACAGCACCTGCGTCCCTGGACCCACGTGTCCCCACAGAGTGGCGGGGAGGCTGCTGGGAGACTAGACACTGCGCACCGTCCGTGTGAGATGGGAGAAGGCCTGACTCTAATCACCAGGCTCCCTCGGCTGCACACTGCGCATCGGGGAGCAGGGCCCCGCCCTCATCGCACAAACCCCCGCGCCTGCCCCGCCACTGTCGCCCCCTCAGCTGGTGTCGCAGGTTCCCGCGCCCGAGGCACCTGTCAGATAAAGCAGCGAGTACAGCGCCACTTGAGAGAGAAAAGGAACCCACAACGCTAAAGGCCGGAGGAAAAGCTGCCTGAAAACGTGTGCCTCACGAACTTTCCAGCCCAGTTTCCCATCCTTCCAAACGGATCAGCGAAAAATGGGTCTACTGGAACCAGAAGCCTGAAGCAGACACAGGGCCTCAAAGGAGAAGCACCGGCTCGGCGAAGGCGATGAAGGGAAGGGCGTGGGTCACATGGACACGAGGGTGACAGACATGACCGAGGTGAAAGGATGGCAGAGAAGCGACGGGGTGTGGGGGGGGAGCGTTTAAAGCTGCTTCCGACGGAATCGCCCGCGATTCTGACTCGCTACGCGTCTCCTGACATAAGGCATGACGTGGATCCAAAGGCGGACGGGCTGGCTGCGTCCTGGCGAGAGTCACTGACAGGAACTAGGTCAGTGACAGGAGAAGGAGAACAGGCATCACCCCACCCCCACCCACCCCAGAGCCCCTCGGAACTCGGAACTCAAGTCTCCCGCCACTGTGCCTGCGAGGGGCGGGGCGGCGGGAAAGCGTCACCTGACAACGAATGGGTCGGTGGGGCAGGAGAGCCTCCTACGCAAGCCTCTGAACCTGCCACGACCCCAGGTGAAAGGTTTCCTGAGCCCTTCCCATCTGAGATGCCAAATTCCAGCCGCGTGAGACACAGGCAGTGACCGCTGAAGCCATTCAGAAGGGAGAACTGAAGCTCAAACGACAGTGGTGGCCACGGTTCCCGAAGCAGATGGAAACGCTCTGCTTTGTCAATATTACCACGTGTACAATGAGCAAAACTCAAGAGAAGGGGAGGGGAAAAGATGTGGCCAGCATATTGCTTTCCTTGTCTCCTGAGGCTGAGGCCGAAGGCACGAATGTAACAGGACAGGAACTGACATGAGTAACAAAACCAGCCCACGCCAGGCGGGCGGCGGGGCAGGGGGTGCCCCAAACCGCAGCCCGCAGCCCAAATCCCACCCGCCGCCTGCTTCTGTACAGCTTTTGAGCTAAGAATGTGTTATTCTGTTTTGTTTTCATTTTTAAATGGTTGAGGAAAAATTTTAAAAGAAGAAAAAGATTTCGGGACAAGTGAGAATTCTGTGAGATTCACGTTTCAGTGTCCGTGAATAAAGTTTCATTGGCACACAGCGGCACCCGCTGGCCCGAAGGTCATCCAAGGTGGCAGAGCTGAGTGGTGGCAACAGGGACTATTTCGCATGCAAAGCTGGAAACGCTATCTAGCTCTGTAGAAGAGGTTTAACCAGCCACCTGGTTTAGCAGCGGTCCCCAACCTTTGTGGCACCAGGGACCGTACTCTTATGAGAATCTAATGCCTGACGAGCTGAGGGGGAGCTGAGGCGGTGATGCCAGCGCTGGGGAGCGGCTGCAGATACAGATGAAGCTTCACTCGCTCACCCACCACTCACGTCCTGCTATGTGGCCCGGTTCCCAACAGGACACGGACCGGTACCCGTCCACGGCCCGGGGGTTGGGGACCCTTGGTTTAAAGAACAGACAACGAGGAATCTTAGGTAAAGTGATAGTTATCCCGGAAGCAACTAGAAGAACCCCAAGCAGGTTCTGCCCAATTACTGGGGGAGTAATGCCACATACACAGGTTCACGTGAAGGTAAAGAAAGAAACGCACCCATTTCTACTAAAAGGTGACACGGGGAGAGCTTGCGTGTCTGCCCGCCTTCACACACACGCATATACACGTGTGTACACGTATGTGCGTAATGCACCACGGAAGGAGAGGGGACATTCGCATCCCTGTCCCTTCCAAGGACAGGGAAGGGAAGGGGGAAGCTCACTTGTCACTCTCTGCTCTATCGCACTGTTTAAATTTGCCTCCCACGTGCATTACTGTCTCTAAGAAAAACATTTTTGACTCGTCACATAAAGGCAAACCCCGAAGCCCTGCCAGACTCCTGACCCACTTCCCCCACAGGTGGGTGAGACCCGCGGCCATGATGCCCTGGGCGGCCGCTGCCCACTGCGTCAGCCCCCGCGCAGCTCTGTGTCCCCGCCCCAGCACGCCGGCTGTCACGGGGACTGGAGCCATGCAAGTCACCTGCGAACCCAGGGCTGAGAGCAGCACCTGGCCGCTACAGAACCCACCGCGCTGGAGACACACACGGTCGGTGTGGCTCAGTGAGCGTGCTAACGTGTGCCACCTCCAAGCGTGGACACACGCAGAAACGCTGGGCCAGGACCAGGACATCACCCACCTTGGCCAGGCCCGCCCGGTGGGCTCCCTGGGACTCGATGTAGGCCACGTATTTGTTGAAGTCCTTAAATTCTTCCATAGTTGGGCGAAACGTCATGATTTTACAGCTCGGGTTCTGGGCGCCGTGATCCTCAGACCCCATGGCTGCAGCTGAGACACCGCCACACCTGCGGGGGGGACGGAGAGCGTGAGCATGGCAGTGCCGCCCCCGATGCGGCCTGTTCTCCCTCAGGCCGCACGAGAAACCCCCGCGGCCCCCGGAAGCCACGTGGGGCGGAGGGGACCGGGAGCCGACTTCCTCGCTCTGCTCTGGCACGAAAGACCAGGATGACTTCAACTAATTAAAAGCAGACGTCCTAGCTCTAAGCGCCAACGCGATACGGGAAGCCAGAGCACAGCTCTAAACCGGGGCCTCGGAAAGAAAAGCTTTTCTCAGCGGGCCGCAGATCAACACGGTCCTTCAGAGCTGGACGTCCACACAGCGGCCGCAGCACGGGGCGGGTTATGGAAGGTGAGGGAGGCTGCATGTCGGTCTGTGTTCTTTCACGGGTCGAACCCATGAGCAGGGACCCCAGCTCTGGGCGGTGTCTGCCCAAGCACGCGGGTCACTCCAGGACGGGCCCGGCTGCTGTCGGCGAACCTGGGCCACACACAGGCGGGATTCTGGGATGAGGCGGGCAGAAGGCCCAGCCGGGATGGCTCGCTTCTTGGGGCCAGAGCTGCTCCACGGCGCGGGGCCCACCCGCACCTGGAGGTCCCAGCACAGGAGGGGAGGGGGCCGGGCCTGTGTGCCCCACAACGTCTGCGGGCACCCAAGGAGGATCCGGGCTCATCTCCGAAGGAGGCTGCAGGCTGGAGGCCCTTCCTGTCCCGGGAGTTAAGGGGAGCCAGTGGGGCAGGCAGTAGCCCGCCCTGGGCATGAAGGGGCTCGGTGAGAAACTCTGGGCAGGGTCCCCACTGGCTGAATAAATTCTCCTGGTTCAACTCTCCAAATTGAAAAGGAGCTGAAAGACCAGGCTCGCTCCAGGATGCGGAAAAGGTCAGAGCCCAGTGCACACAGACCCGAGGAGCTGGGGACGATTTAACCAAGTCCACCTCCCCCTCCCCAAGGTGAGCTGGGGCATGAGAAAGCCAGGAAGCCCACTCATCCCAGAAGGAAGGTGGGTGGAGGATCCATGTCACCAAGACGCAGCCACTGGCTCCCAAAAGAGTCCCCACACCAAACACTAGAGGGCAGCACGAGCCCAGGAGTCATCCCAGAGGCGGTCATTTCCAGCAGGATCTGGAGGCCTAGGCCGGCAGGCACTGGTCCCAGCCCTGCCTGCGAAAGCCCATCCCATGCCTGGGGCTGGGGCTGGGGTTGGGGGTGGGGGGGTTACAGGGGGGCGGGGTGCAGGGACCCAGCCTGAGGGTCACATTCACAGCCAGACTGCTGGAGAGGGCCAGCGAGGGTCCTAACACAGATAAGGGTCACTGCTGCGTCCAGGCTGGGACCCACCATGACCCTCCACCCTGTGTCCACAGAGCCTTGATGCTTCTCCTCAAGGGGCAACCACAAAGCTGCAGTGTGCATGGCAGGCCATGAGGGCCTGTGACAGCATGTGATGGTGGCTCTGGGTAGGATCACAAGGAATCACCAAGAAGACAGTTTATAGAAGCAAAGGGGTTGTCACAAACCCCCCAGGAGCAGCTGGCACCAGAGGGCCCCGGTCTCAGCCAGGCTGCCCACCCAGGAGCTGCCCTCACTGGCGCCTTGAGCAGCCCTCTGAACTGCCCACCACACCCCCCCCGGCCCGCCAGCCCACTCACCCACTGCCAGGGCCTAGGTGAAAACCCCACTTGGGACCCCCACCTGCCCCACCTGGGCCCCAGCCCACCTGCCCTCTCCCCTCCAGGCCAGACACAGCCATCGGGGCTCACCGCGGACCTCCGCAGCACGGTGGCAGACAGGACAGTGTGTCCGTCTTGAGGGGACAAGCCCTGACACCAGCACCACTGTGAACATCAGCATGGAGCTGAGCTGAGCTAATGGCTCTGGAAGGGCGAGAGACTCTGGCGAAAGAGCTGGCTTTTCTCACACCCCAACAACCCAGCCACCCACTGCTGTCCACACCACCGCATCAGCCCCGAAGACGTCCCACAGGGCTGGAGAAGCTCGGCGTCTCTGCTTGTACAGAGCGGTGGCTCCCGAGGGGGGCCCTGCCACCCACCCACGTCACACCGACTGTCAGTCAGTTCGATCCTCTGAGGCCGGAGTCTCAGCCCCTGCTCCTACGCCCTCGACGGCTTGATAAAGGTGCAGAGGCCAGCCCCTCAGCCTGCTGTGGCCGCAGCCCAGGGGACAGGCCGGCACCTCACAGGCCCGGCCCTGTTCTACGCACGTCACGTGGGCAATCCGTCCACCCCACACAATGAGCCCATTTGTCACCGCTCACTGAGGACACGGGCCCCATGTGCCCAGGCCACACGGCAGGCAGGTGGCAGGGCCAGAGGCTGAGACAGCCTGAATCTCCCACCCTGGTGAGTGGCAGGAGCCAGGATCCACCCGTCCCCAACAGCTCTCGCGTCTGGCTCAGCCTGTCCTGGCTAGTTGGCCCGCTCTCCCTCCAGGCTGGCTCATGTGGCCTGCAGGGGAGGGGGTCACGGCCTCTCACAGACACTGCTCCCCCACCCACCCACCCAAACCTCACCCCATCGGTGGGAGGCGGTGGGGTATGCCTGCCTCTTCTCGGACACCCGCTCGTCCCAGCAGAGCTGGGTGGCCCAGGGCCTGACCACAGGACTGTCTCACGGAGACATGTTTCCGCCTAGGAGGTCGAGAGAGCAGGCGAGCCACAGACGGCATAGAGCGTGCCCTGCAAATGCGCCCCAGCGAGACCGGCCGCTCCAGCCACCGCCAGCTACACCAGCCCCACGGCGGGCTGCGCGTGATTCTTCTCTCTCATTCGTGCCTCTTGAAATAAAACTTTTTGACAAGAAAACGTAAGAAAATTAAAAAGGTCTATAATCCCAACACTCCGTAACTCTTGATACATTTTTTGAAAGGGGTGCAAATAAAAACCATACGTGTACGTGTTTAAGAAATAAAAAAGGAATCTGAACGCCAGCCGTGGGCCAACCTTCCAGGTTACGAGAAACGTGAGAGAAGGGACAAAGAACCAACTGAGAGCCCTCATGAGGGAACTCGCAGAACAGTCTAGAAAGAGCAACGTGCTCTTTACAAGACAGGGTCGTGCCGGAAAAGCGGAGCGCAGTCAGCAAGTGCGCAAAGCGAACAGACACTTCTCCAGAGCAGACACACACAAGGTCAGCAAGCACGTGAACGGGACACGCCAGTCACACCCGCAGCGAGCCACCACTCAGGCCCCAGGGCTGCTGGAACGAGAAGGACAGACGATGACCAGCGCTGGCGAGGACGTGAGAGCGGAACCCTGAGACTCTGCAGGTGGCAGGTCGATGGCGGACGGCGCAGCCGCTGTGGGAAACGCTTGGGCAGTTCGGACAACGCTGTGGTCGGCAGAGTAACGTCCCTGGCAAGACGGCCACGTCCTCACCCTGGGGCTGTAACCGTGGTGCCTTCCATGGCAAAACTGGGACTTTGCACATGGGACTAAGTCAAGGCCCCTGAGATGGGGAGATCCTGGATTCCCCGGGGGCCCAGTGTCCTCACGAGGGTCCTGATAAAGGGAGGCGGGAGGCTCAGAGTCAGAGGGGGAACGGACGACAGAGCGTCGGAGTGATTCAAGGAAGGGGCCCCAAGCCAGGGGAAGCGGGCGGCCCCGAGGCTGAAAATTCAAGGTCGAGTCTGCCCTCAAGTCTCCAGAGGACCGGTCTCCGGCCAACGCCTTGATCTGAGCCCCGCGACACCCACTCCAGACTAATGACCCCCAGAACTGTCCCAGAAGCGTGGGTTGGTTGAAGTCACCAGGTTAATGGTCGCATTACGACAGCCACGGGAGGCACGTTCAGCGTCCAGGGACAGTGCCTCTGAAAAGCAGTCGCAGTTTTCGATGCCTCTGAAAAAGCCACATTCTGGTCCACACCAGTCCCTAATTAGCCACGTGGCCTCTGTCCGAGATCAATACTGAACACAAGGCAGCCTTTCTCAGGCCACCAGGAGCAGCCATCGTGGGATGGTCTGTCCTCCACCCCGTCATCCCCACCCCATGTATATGAGCCAGGGGACAATCAGCTCGTTCCCTCTCTCCCTACCAGTGACCACTTTGGACCACCAGCAGAGACCATCACTTTAAAACCCTCTGTCCTCTGTCCCTGGTTAATTACAAAAGTGCAGAAAAAGGTAGAAAGCCTGAAGTTGAAACCCAGAAGCAGATGGGGTTCTTTTAAATACATTTAAAAAGAATCTTCCATTTTTAGGGGCCCCCCTCTGCCGTCCCCCGGACTGTGACTGGTCATCATCTCCTGCAGGGCATGGGGTCGGGCGAACAGGGCCCTCAGGGAGCCCGGAAGTGGTGTCCCACTTGATCCACAGGACGCAGACAAGGCACCCCATCCTGGGCAACCAGAGTGTCATCAAAATGTACAGTGGATCTCGGGGCTACTAGAACCGAGGGACAGGCGTTCAGATGCTGAAGGGCGAGGGTACAAACATGGAGCACGTGGACTGGAGAAGAAGACATCTCCAGCAGAGCCACCCCAGAGCGGTCCAGGCTCCTTTAAGGGGGTGCAGACTCTGATATCCCAGGGACTCAGAACTAAACAGGGCCACCTTCTCCCGGCAGGGCACAGGCCTGACGGCCGCCCTGGCAGAAAGCTGCATCCCTCTGTGCCGTGGTCTCACACTTACTTGGGATTTCCTGGCTGTCCCGGATGGCCGAGGCGGCAACGACAGATGCTCCAATAAGTGGCTCAGGTTTCTGTCAGGTTCCAGCTACGGTGATAGTTCCTAAAATACACAAAATAAAAGCACGACTAAACAGATGGCAGGCTGAAGCCTCGACTCCACGTCATACTCCCGGCAGCCGCTGTGGCCCAAGGACGCTTGCCTTTTCTCAGCCTTTTCCAGACCCCTGCCACTTCGAGGGACACAGAACTCGGTAACTGCGAGCACCCCATCCAGTCTTCCCAGCACTGCCTCTTTTAAGTTCAGCTCTTAAAAATCAGGAGCTGAGGAAGCAAGAGCCTCCACGAGCAATTAAAGAAGCATCTGGAAACCTGATGGTCCAGGCGGCTTCTGAGGGGTTTACGAGTTCTGCCTCCGGTGAACCCCACGGCCGGGGAAGGTGCCCTTCCAAAAAGGAAATTCACATGGACAACCCCGCATGGTGACCGCCATCTGCACCCCGAGGACGCAGAGCACAGAGGGAGCGCCTGGCAGGGCCGAGCGGACCCACGGGGGCAGGGTCCCGCCTGTGGGACCTACAGTTGGGCGGAGACGCTCCTGCACCTGCTGGATGGATGCAGGATGGGACTCAACTCGGTGCGGCCTCTGGGCTCCAGCCACCCCGCGCCCGCTCGCCAGCCCTCGCACCCACACCACCCACGGCTCTCCCGACGTGTGAACCTGGATGGCACGCGGTCTACCAGACGCTCCCTGCCTCTGGACCCCCTGCTTCTGGGCCGCTGCACATGCTGTCCATGACCTGAGTGTCCCCAGTGGGCCAGACGTTCTGGGTGGGGCAGCTCGGCCCTCGGGCCCAGCTTTGTCGAACTCGGTCCCACACATTGTCTCCAATTCACCAAGAGTTTTAAATAGCGTAGGTTTCACGAACACCCTGACAACAGGCAATGCACACTGACATTTTCTATATTTAATCTGTTTTTTTAAATTACTGGGCACGACCCATTAAACTGATTGTACTGTCTTTTAACAAGTCACGGCCCCTGGTTGATCAGCCACACCATGCTGTGGAAACGTGGCCCTCACAGGCTGCACACACCTTCCCCTGGACTCGGCGAACCCTCGCGGGCTCTCCCAAGGGCTCCTCAGCGTCTCGCACTCCTCAGCCACAGGCCACCCTGCTCCACAGTCCGCCGGCACCTGGCATCGCCATAGAATCCCTCCCCGTGGCCATGGCTGGCAGACACTCGGCCGCCAAGGACAACGGCTGCGTCTAAATCCCACAACCTGAGGCCACGCTCCCTTCTAGGGCAAAAGGGACTTTGCAAATGGGATTACGAGGAGGATCTTGAGCCAGAACGATTATCCTGGATTAGCGGGTGGGCTCTGTCGTCACGGGGTCCCTTCAGAGGGAGATGTGATGACAGAAGCAGAGGTCAGAGGCTGCGCTGTGAGGGTGGAGAAGGGACGGGAAGGCGAGGACGCGGGCAACTCTAGAAGCTGGAACTGGCAAAGAACGGACTGTCCCCCGGAGCCGCCACCTTGACCTTAGCCCCGTGAGACCATGCTGAACTTCCAGCCTCCAGAACTGTCCGCTAATAACGGGTGCTGTCTGAGTCACCAGGTCAGTGGTCAGCTGTTAGGGCGGCGAAGGGGGAGACTGCTGGAGCTTCCACGTGCACTCCCCAGATCGCAAAGGTGGGGTCTTCTCGCTTCCACTGACCCACAGGCCTCTCTGCCGTGAGCTGCCAGCCTCTACCTCTCATGTGTCTCGATGGGATCACGTCTCCCTCGTCACTTGTAACTGTCTCTCGGCATGTGTCTCCCCCACCACACAGGGCCGTCTCCACCAGCGCGAAGGTCTGGAGAGCAGACGAACCACCGGGGCCTGGAGCTCTCAGCTGGACGGACCCCAGTCTGCTGCTGCCCACGGCTCCTGTGCCACCGAGACCAGTGGTCCTTCTGCCAAAAGCACCAACCCTCCGCCAGGAGGCTAGAACCGGGGCTGAGGTCAAGGCCCAGTTCTCAAGCTGAGGCGAGGTCTCCATCCACCCTAACCCAGGTCCACAAGGGATGAAGGTCCAGGCCGGTCCACCTCCACTGCTTCCTCAGGGGCTGCAGGGTCCGCTGGCTGGCCGGCAGCCACCCTGCAGGCTCTGGGATGCGGAGGCCTGGCCTCAGACCCAGGCCCACTCGGCACAAGGCAGCCGGGGCCGAGGGACCAGAGGCCCCTTCCGTGTGGGCTGCACAGAGTGACTTCCTTCCAAAAGGGAGTGACGATGCAGTGGCTGTGGCTGGCAGAAACACAGCTGCCAGAACACGCAGCCGGGGGATCAAAGTCGACATCAGCAGTGACAGGTCACGGCGACACGGGAGCCTGGATGCGATGGGATGAGAAGGACCCTTCACTCTGGGGTCCTGCTCCCAGAACCCATGGCGTAACCAGGAGAAACAGACCGAACTCCAATTTAGGGACATTCTATAAAATCCCTGACCAATCCACCTCAAAACTGCCAAAGTCACCGAAAACAAGAAAAACCGTCACAGCCCAGAGGAGCCTAAGGAGACGCGAGGGCTGAATGTCACGTGGGGTTCCGGATGCGGTTCTGGGGCAGAGAAAGGACGTTAGAGGAGATGAGGAAATCTGGACACAGGACCGACTCTAGTTAACACGAGCGTGAGGCAGGTGGGGCGGGGGAGCAGGAAAAGAGGCAGGAACCAGGAAAAGAGGCTCCAGGAACTGCCACCAATGGGTGGCATCTCTGGGACCCCACGGGCTTGGCCTCCGCAGGCCAGGTGGGGCCGCCTGGGCCCCCGGGTCCTGTTGGCTCTCACCCGCCCAGGGTTGACCACACTGCCACTCTCGCCCTGGCGCTGGGCCCGGAGTCTGAGAGGCGGAGAGCGGACTGCGTCCTCTGAGCCACACAGGAAGGGAGCCCTTCCCTGTACCACTCGTTACCTGACCCACGAGGGCTCAGCTCCCACCTTGCCTCCTCCTCCCAAACCACAAGCCCCAAGTGGTCCCCAAAAGAGGCCAGGCATATCCTGCCACCCACCGGGGGCATCTCACGGGGCGAGGAGGCTACCCAAAGCCTCAGAAGGACCCGCTGACTTGAACGCTCTGATTGTCCCATCACTATGAACTCTCTTTTGAAAAACAGAGATACAGACAGATGGACCAGACATAAATACAGACGGGCAGAGAGGCATGGGCTGGTACTCATGTTTCTGAGCTCTGTCGCCTGGCAGGTCCGAGAAGCCATGACACCACCAGCACTGAGCGCACCCAGTGGCCAGGCTGCTGGGAGAAGCAGTCACCGCCGGGGCCGGGGCAGGGAACACATAAGACGAGCCTGAGCGCCTCATGGGGCAGGGAGGACGGACGCTGCCACTGGACGGTGCGGACACACAGGAAGGACACGGGAGCCAAACCAAAGGGGTGGCAAACAGTGAGGGACCACTGTCTTCTACAAAAGAGTTCGAATTCATAAATGGAGAAGGGAGGGTGACACACGTCCCCATGAAACGGACAGAGTGATAACTGGTGCATGTAACTGCTGTCTATCTGAAATCGACAGGCAGAAGGCTGAGGAGAAACAGGGTGTTTGCACTGTCTTGAAGCCCCAAAAAGAGTGACCTTCACGTGGAAACTGGCGGATGGCCCACCTCACCCAAGGGACCAAGGCCATGGAGGAGACCTCACCCAGCAGCCTTCCCTAAACGCGTAAGCTCCAGGTCATCGGGAGGAAACCTCAGACACGGCCGAGGGACCGCCTACGAAGCACGAGGCCGTGACAGGAGAGGGAAGACTGAGACGCGGTCCCTGCCCAGAGGAACCTGAGGAGCCCTGGCGGCTGACTATATGCGACAGGGGGTCCCCGAAGGAGCCCTGGGGCAGAAAGGGATGTGAGTGGGCCCACGTGGAACCCTAATAAAATGCGTAGTTAGCTGGGCCATTCCCCAGCAGCTATGTTAAGAGCTCCGGCTCGGGAAGGCGGCTGAAGGGTACGCGGGTACTCTATGTACTGTCGCTGCAACATCAGTGAGTCTAAAATACTTAAGAAGTCGAAAAAGTTAAAAACCTCTACCTCTGTCCTCTGAAGCTCACTGCACAGCAGGTCTCAGCTGGAAGAAGAGAGTCTGGCTGTAAAAAGATCCAAACCGATAAGAAAAAACAAACCGACACCGCACCGCAATCCGGCGCCAGGACGGAATAAAGGGCCGACCTGCTGAACACGAGTTTCAGACCCTTCCTGTTTCAAAAAACTGAAAAGCGACATTTTTCATCAACTGCGAACTGGGGAAAGAGCCTCTTGTTCATGAAGTCTCACCAAACCCTCCACGCGCTCCCTGACACCGAAATCCAAGTGCGGGAGCCACGGGGCTCAGTGGGCGAAGCGGCGGGCACCCTGGGCTGTCTGGGTGCCGGCTAAGGAGGCTCTGGTCTCATTGTGTGGAAACGTAAGAACCACATCATGTTTCCTTAACATCCACTCCCAAGCCTAGACACGGCTCGGGGTGCCGAAGCTACGGTGATCGGGACGGCGTGGTACTGGCTTACGGTGGCATGACACGCAGCGGAAGAGAAGTGACATTCCAGAAGTGAAGGCACACACTTAAAGTAGTTGCTTTTCCACGAGGCTTTCAACAGTTCCACTAGGACAACGGATATGCACATGCAAAAGAATGAAGGTGGACCCCTGCCTCACACCGCAAACAAAAATGAACTCAAAACAGACCACAGATCTAAATGTTAAAGCTCAAACTATAAAACTCTTAGAAGAAAACACCTGCATAATTTTTGTGACCTCGGATTAGGCGATGGTTTCTAGACAACAACAAAAGCACAAGCGACAGATGAAAACATAGGTAGATCGGACTCTGTGCTTCAAAGGACGTCGTAATCAAGAAAGTGAAGACAGCTCACGTGATGGGTGAAGACATCTGCAAATCTTCCATCTCATCAGAATCTCACATCCAGAACATACAAAGGACTCTTACAGTTCAACAACGGAAAGACAAGTAACCTAATTTACAAAATGGGTAAAGAATTCGAATGGACATTTTCCCAAAAAAGACACAGGAATGGCCAATAAGCACACGAGATGACACTCAGCACCACAATGATGGGGCAAGGGACAAGGACAGAGGCCAAAACCCCAGAGCGGGCGGTGGCAGGGCAGCCGGGGCCTCCTGGAAGCCAGCTCCTGTGATGGCAGAACCTTACGAATAGTTTGGATGACTGCACTTTGCATGGTGTGTCCCCCTCTGTCCCCCGACCTTTCTCCCTGGAGACCACAGTGGGGGGTGTGGCCGTGGTGATGAGCACAGGCATGGGGCCCTGGTCCCAGCCGACAGTGTGACCTGAGGCAAGTTTCTAACCTCCGGGCCTCAGTTTCCTCATCTGTAAAGTGGGGACTACTATATTAAAGCCCTGCTTGTGGGTTGTGGGGGTTAAATAAGGTAACTGACCGACACACTTAAAGGAGACCCTGGCACGCTGCACACCCTCGATAAATGGCAGCTGCTATGTGCCCGGTCATTTCGAAGGCTTCAGACACAGGCAAAGAAAGCCGATCTGATGACACACTGCATGGCGGGGCACCCTCGCCAATCCTTGCTCCCGGTGGCCAAGCAGAACGTCTCTGGAGGACAACCTGGCAATATCTCTTTTATAAAAAGTGCCCGTCCCCTTCCAGCCAGCCACGCCTGGGCATTTATGTTCAGGACACATGGCCCGCCCGTCCACCTGGACTTCCAGAGGGTCCGGGGCGCGGAAGACTCCCAACGACCCAGCACTGGGCCATGGGTGCAGACTCGCTAAGGGGACTTCTGAGGGAACGCGGGGACGGGAAGGCCCAGTGGGTGCCGTGAGCTGGGGGACGCCGGGAGGCGATCTGCCCAGTTCTGCGGTGACACTGCACACTCTCAGCTTGTTGACATGAACACACGTGCACGTGTCCCTCTAGAGGGTGACTGCTTGGCAGGGGGCTGGGAGACCACAGATCAGGGCGAGAGGGAGACAATGGTGGCATCTCGAAGCACGGGGACAGGGTGAACAGTGGCGCTGGGACAGCGGGGTCACCATCCAATCAGGTTCATAGCCCACACCACTCGCCACGATGAACTCCAGACGGGTGAGGACGCGACCACACGGGGACCAGAGAAAACACGGCGCATCCCTCATCGAGCTCAGGGCAATGACTACAACTAAAAAACAAATACAAGGCTTTTTAACTAGAACTCAAAGTCCACAGAAAACAAATGAAGAGATTTATAATTTTGACTACATCAAAATTAAACACACACACACACACACACACACACACACACACACACACACACACACTTTGGCAAGACAAAAAAAAAAGGCAAAATGCAACTGAGAAACTGAGAACAAACATTTGCAACACATACCACAAAGTGTTCAGCTCCCTAATATGTGTTAAAGTTTTAAAGGTTTGGGGGGGGAAAGGTAAAAAAATCCATTGAAAAATGAGTGAAAAGCATGAACAGACAATTCACAGAAATGATACAAAAATGGCCTTTAACATATTAAACCATGCTCGACCTTTGCTTATAATTTCAGAAACGCTAATTAAAATCACGCTGCGATCCCGCTTCTCACCTCAGAACAGCGCACCCTGTGGCGAGGCTGTGGGACCCTCGCGCCCCGCGACGCCAGGGGCAGCAAACCAACGCCACCTCCCGAAAGGGTACCTGGCAGCAGCTAACGAGACACGCGCTCTGATCTTTCCACCCAGCGATCCCACTTCTAGAAACCCACTGACAACACTCTTCTGACAATACAAAAACACCTACACACAGGGAATCCCCTGCGAGATGCTGGAACGGAGCGGTGAACGCTGCGCAGCTGTGCAGGGGAGCGAGGACCCCCCCCACCTCCCCCCGCGGCCGGCACCGTGGTTTCCAGGGAAAAGAGCAAAGCACAAGCGAGATCCCAGGTCCCCGCAGTCCTGCCTGCCTTCCGGGGGAGAAAACGGGCTCTAAGAAAACACGCACGTCTGCTCTTTTGAGCAACAAGTGATCTGGTCCCCGCAGGGAGGGGCGGGCATGGGGGCGAAGGCAGGGACGGGAGATGACACTTCTCTCCAGACAACTTTCTACACGGTCCTTGGAAACATGCTAACGTCTCACATACTGAATGAATGAACGGATGCATGAATGAATGCAATCAACAAGGGTTGGGGGGGATCCGGCTATAAAATATACACAGAAACAAAACAAACTATATCTCAAGTAAATAACATAACCACGGTAAAGAGAAGGGAAAGAAAGAACTGACCCACGTCATTTTAAAACGGTTTTAGAACTAGATGCCTTAAAAAAAAAAAAAAAAAAAGACAAAACAAATATTGACTTCTACTCTGGAGACTTCTATTACTGAAGGGGATGGGACGGGTTCGTACCGACAGAGGAGAGAGTTACAAAAAGGAGAAAGGAAGCCAGCAAGGCGCCTGCACGCGGGGCTGGGACTGGAGGCCTAGGAGTGTACAGCTGGGCACTAGTATGTACATGCAGGGAGCCAGAAGCAGAAATGGACGTGCATGGCATGGGTGGGTGTGTGAAATGCGTATACACTGTGTACACACGCTCATGCATGCATGTGGGTACTTATTCACACCCCTATTTCCCAGCTCTGGCCAATGAGGGCCTAGAAGTAGACACGCCATTGGCAATGAGCACACCGAGCACCCGGATCTTGGTTTCTAAACGGCATTGTCCACACAAGAACCAGAGGCCCCCGGAGAAGCAGCCAACCCCAGGGCTGGAGCAGGGAGAGTCCAGGATGGTCCTGCGACATCTCACTATGTCCGAAGATAAGGAAGTGCCTAGGGAACAGTGGGGACCTGCCAAAAGGACACAGGAGCCAGCCTCATGGGGCCCTCCCTCCAGGTGAATCTGGGACCCTGGAGCAATATCACGAGCACAATGGATCATAACCTTACATCACGTGAGAATCCAGGAGTCCACGGTGATGTAAGCAAACAAGGGAGGAAGAAGACACAGCTGCTCCTTACAGCAGAAAGCCAACCAAGGGACACAGGAGGACCGACGGAGCGAGACAATCGCCGTTTGGCAAGAATGAGCTGGCTGCTAAGGCGAGCGGTGAGTGCTGGAGGAAAGAGAGGGTGCTGGCTGTCTCAGAGCACCCCGGCCCCCGAGGAAGTTACTGAACTTGGGTGGTAAAATAGCAACTTTACAGCGGAGAGACCTGGCAGGCACCGCCTTAACCAGGTGACCGTGTCAACATGACCTGAAATGGGACAAACTGACACCCGAGGCCTCCGGATCCGGATCCAGTGCGCAGAGGTCACCAGATCGCTTGTGAGATGGTCCTGCCCAAGGGCGTCGCAGGAACAGGAACCTGAGCGTGAGGAACCAGCAAGGGACATCCTACAGAATAACCCGCCTGCACTCTTCAAAATGTCAGTCATGATCCCCAAGGACAGACTGAAGAGCTGTTCCAGGTTCAAAGAAACGAAAGCGACGTGACAAGTGAATGCGACATGTGATCCTGGGCTCTCTTCTGAGAAGCTGGAGAATTAACTTTCTGATTTTCATAATTTCACGTGAGAACCGCTTGTTTCGAAGAAATAAACACTGACATATTTAGAGGAAACGGGAATCTACCTGTAGCAGTTCAGAAAAAAGAGAGAGAGAGGGAGAGGGTGAGGGAGGGAAGGAGGTAAGGGGAGGGAGGAAGGGAGGGAGGAAGGGGAGGAGAAAGAGGGCTGTCAGGAGGGTGAGAAAGGGAGTAGAGAGGGAAACAGAGAGGAGGGGAGGAGGTGGGAGAGAGGAAACCGGGGAGGAGTAGAGGGAGGAAGCAGAGGGAAGGTGTGGGGAGAAAGACTTAGGGGAGGGAGGCACAGAGGGAGGAGGCAGAGAGGGGAGGTGGAGGGAGGCGGAGGGGAGGGGGAGGGAGAGACACACAAAGAAAATGAAGGCAGACGCGAGAAAATTAACACAGGGAAAATTAGGTGGAAAGTATCTCGGACTTCGTGTTATTCTCGTCACCTTTTCTGTAAATCTGAAAGTACGTCTCCAAAAATTTCTTTTTTAAACAAACAAGAAAGCACTTGGATTGGAAAAATAAAAATAAAAGGAAAGTGCTTGGGCAAAAGGCCAAGGAGGGCAGCGTGGCTGCCGGCACTGGCCTCTGGAACAGCGCGAGAGAACAGGGCCCGCCGGCCCAGCTACGTCCTCTCGAAAGGGTCAGGAAAGGGCACGGGTGAAGGCCACCTGTCCCCCTGGCCCACAATCCCGGGGGCAAGGGGCTGGAACCACAGAGAGACAGAGGGGCGCACGCCAACATCCTGGGGGGCTGGGGGACCGAGCGAACGCCCCGCCCAGCAGACACGCAAACACCACTCGCCCCGTTCCCCATACGCACGAACAGGTCTCAGATGTTCCATTCCAACCATTTAAAGCCACGATCATTGACAACATAATCTGTTTCAAGGTACAAATTACAATGTACCTTGTAATTTGTGGGCCTCTGTATAGGCACTGGGGGAGCGGGGGCTGAGGGGATGGAACATGTGCACGTTCACCAGTCACGTGCCCAGGGAGGATCCCGCTCATTGTCCAAGACCCTGGGACCCTGGACAGGGTCGCTGAGCACTCGGAACATCACCCTCCTCCTCAAGTTTGCTCTGGGCCTGCCCTCGGAGCTGCACGGGGATGAGGGACGGCCAGTGGGGACGAGAGGGCCGCTGGTGGTGGCACAGTTTGCCCACGTGCAGGCATGAGCACTGGGCAAGTCTGATCAGCCCCAAAACCCTAGGCGGCAGGTACTGTTATCACAGCCCATTTCACACTTGAGGAAACTGAGGCCCAGGACAGTGACACGACTTGCCCGAGATCCCACAGCCAGCAGCAGAGGCGCCCGGCTCCGGATCTGCGCGCCGGTCACTGGCCTCGCCAGCCCACGCAGACGGGGGAGACACGTGGAAAGCAAAAAGCTGTGTCCCGCCTCGGGCTTCTGGACGGCGGGTCTTCGTGCCCTCCGCGAAGCGCGAGGGAGAGACGCGGGCCGGAGTTTTTATCACCTCAGGGAGAGGAGACCTCTCGAGGCAGGTCACAGACCAGAGGCTTTAAGGGAAAAGCCAAATTTGGCAATAGACTTGAAAATGTTCTATGTAATAACACATCGAAAATAAAGCTGAGAGATAAACGAGAAACTGAGAAAAAGCTGCAACGGGAAAGGCGCTAATAACTGTGACAGGGCAGGGGCTGTTTTGCAACAGCGGTTCTCAACCGGAGGGCATTCTGTCCCCTGGGTCGCTGGGGGATGTCTGGGGACATCTGTGGCTGTCACAGCTAGGGGAGGGAAAGTACCCCTGGCGTCGAGTGGGTGGGGCCAGGGATGCTGCTCAACGCCCCGCCCCCCCAGGGACCCAGCGCGGACAGTGATGAGGCTGAGAAGCCCTGTTACAAGTCAAGCAAAGAAATAAACGCCCTAATTTAACAAGTGGGCAACGGCTACGAACTGGCAATTCGAAAAAGCAGGGACTAAGAGGTGACGAGAGTAAAATGAGGGACGACGCCGGGGCCGGCACCGGTATCACGAGAGCCTCCAGCTGTCCTGGGAGCACCAACTCAGAGGACTGTTCTGGGGCCACTGAGCAACCTGTGCGAAATCATAAAGGCATCTGTGCTCGAGCTCCCAGGCTCACACCGCGCTCCCAGAAGCCCACCTCGAGGAGACACCCGCACGGACCTCACTGCAGTGTTGTTTCAAAAGAAAAAACGACAAGCGACCCAAGCGCTCGACCACAGACGGGGCCAGGAAGTCATGGCCGCCCCGCAAAAACAGCCACAGTCGATGCGCCAGAAAGACCCCCGCCCGGCACACACACAGCCTTCGCCCAGAGCCGAGAAGGGTGAGGTCTGGGTGGCCCGATCTGGGGAACTTGTAGTTCACACGGACTTCTGTCTCTCCTGACAACACTTATGCATCAACCTTATAAAACCAACTACTTAGAGCACCGCTGCCTGGGCCCAGAGGTCCCGCCCCCGGCAGCTCGCTGGTCCAGCTGGGCAGACAGGAGGAGCCAATCCGGGAAGGCGGCAAGTCGTCCTGGTGACCATTACCACCCCCTACTTAATTCAAATTTAAATTCCAAACCAAACTGGAACCTTCGAATCCTGCTGGTGAGATCGTAAAAAACCTGGTGAGATCGTAAAAAATGGTGCAGCCACTTTGGAAAACAACTTGGCTGCTTCCGGAAGCGTGAAGTGTGGAGTTACCATCAAACCTAACAATTCCAATCCTACCAACAGACAGCCACATAAAAATTGTACATGAGTGCTCCTACTTGGCATTATATGTAATTCCTAATGACCATACAGTAGAAGCCACTCAAATGCCCGCCGATGGACGAATGGACAAACAGAAAGCGGTCCATCCAGACAACGGCACAGGATTCGGCCTTCACCAGGAGGCGCTGACACTCGCTACAGCGAGGTTATGTGAACCTGGAGGCCGCGACGCCCCGTGATGGAAGCGGCCGCAAACGCCCCACGGTGTGTGATCCCACTCATGTGAGGTGTCCAGAACGGGCACGTCCACGGGGACGGCGAGGAGATTAGCGGTCACCAGGGCTGAGAAGTGCATGAGGAGTGACTGGTAATGGGCATGGGGTTTCCTACTGGGGTGATGGAAAGTTCTGGAATTAGTCGCGGTGATGGCTGCACACCTGTAATACACTAATAACCCCTGGTTCACACTCTAAGAGAGTGAACTGTACGGCACGTGAATATACTTAACAAAGCTGCCACCAAAAGATATCGAACCACAAAACAGATACACGAAAGCTCCCTAAAGTCCTGATCAAAACACCGATGCTGGTTTGAAGATTCAACTAAATGTACACACAACACCATGGCTTCCAGCATTGTCGGTGGCTTCCTACGTTGTCAGTGACCACAGGCGTCCAAGCTGTCTGCCCCCAGTTCTCTGCCCGGTGCCCTCCTGACCGCCACCCCTCAGGCTGCCCTCCTGAGCTCTCGCGAAAGGACCAGAGTCAACAACCAAGTCACAACCCACCGCCCTGCCAGCCTTCCACAGCTTTCCAGGCTGAGCACCAGACACTCCTCACAGCCCTAAGACCTGCCTCCAAGTGGGCGTGACACACCGACCCGGATTCGAAATCCTGTGGCAGGATCAGGGCCGCAAGCCAGTCAGCTTGGACGGGGCAGGGGCTAAGAGGCCGGACCCACAGAGAAGGCGATGACAGCGTCCGAGCCTCCCCAAGCCCAGGCCTGGCATGGCGGAGCCTCACGAGTAGCTGCCGTCATCACAGCTCCTCAGAGGGTTAAGATATTCACTTCACCAAATATAAGGAGGGATGGACAAAAGAAGGGCACCGTTTAGGCAAACAGACGCCCCAGCATCCTTGAAAGTCCCAACCCCTGAATCGATCACGTGAGTTTAATCCCGATTAAGCACAGTGCAAACAGAACCGGCATAAACTTGCTCCAAATAGTACCGGGGAACCAGAAGTAGATTCTGGTAAGATATATATGATATGGCCTAAGAATATACTTGCAAAAATAGAGTGAAAAAAAATCATTAAAGGAATCGAAATGTTACAGTAGAAAATATTCTCTTAATGCAAAAGAAAGCAGTAAAGTGGGAAGCGAGGGAGGAAAGACACGAGACGGAAAGCACAAAGGAAGATGGCGGACATGAATCCAACTGGATCGACAATGACATCCAATGTGAATAAACAACCCAATCGAAAGACAGAGATTGCCACGCTGGAGGGAAAAAGACAAGATCCAATTATATGCCATCTACAGGAGATGCTCTTTAGACTGAAACATATAAACGGATTGAAAATAAAAGGATGGAAAAAGGTGTAACAGGCAACAGCAACCATAAGAAAGGTGGAGTGGTTAACTAATATCCGATAAACAGACTTTAAAACAAAAATGTTAGGAGAGATAAATATGGACATTTTATAATGATAAAAAGGGCCAATCTGTCAGGAAGATATAGCAATTATAAACATACATGCACCTAGTAACAGAGGCCCAAAACGCACGAAGCAAAAACTGACAGAAAAGAAGGGAGAAATAGATAATTCAACAGTAACAGCTGGAGACAGCAATACCCTACTTTCGGCAACAGATAAAACGACTAGGCAGAAGATGAACAAAAAAAAATAGAAGACCTGAACAATCCTGTAAAGGAACAAACGTCTACACAGAGGCCCACCTAACAAGAGGAAATTACACTTTTTTCTCAGTACATACAGAACATTCTCCAGCATAAACCACACGTTACGCTACAAAACCACCCTCGTCACGTTAACGAGAATTCGAATCACACAAAGTAGGTTCTCTGACCACAGTGAAAATCAGAAATCATTAACGAGGCAAAATCTGGGGATTCACAAACACATGGAAACTAAACGGCACACAACCGCGGTCGGAGAAGAAATCACGAGAGAAATTAGAAAATACTTTGAGGTGAATGAAAATGAAGGCGCAACTAAGCAAAACTTGCGGGACGCGGCTCAGGCAGTTCTTAAAAGAAAATATACAGTGGCCTATGCTCAAAAAAAAGAATAAAGATCTCAATACTGCAAAGGTCAACCTTAAGAAACTGACACAGTAAACTGAACCTAAAGCAGAAAGAAGGAAATAATAAAGATTCGAGCAGAAGTTAACAAAACAGAAATAAAAAAGAAGGCGACCAACAAAAGCGGAAGCTGGTTTTTTGAGGCGATAACAAAACTGACAAACCTTTAGGTAGCGTGATGGAGGCAAAGAGCAGATTGCGATTGCTGAAGCCGGGGACGGGAGGTGGGGCATCGCCGCCCCCAGCTGGCATCGCACCCGGCGCTGGCGTGGACCGGGCCGTCAGGAACGGGCCGCTGGCGCGCACGGCTCGGACGCTCAGCGCCAGCTCCGAAGGGGACGCATGATGTCGCATTCCCTAACAGCCCCGGGGTGACTCTGGGAGTGAGCGGAGGCTAACGCCAGTGGGGCTGCTGCAGCGTGTTCGCTAGCGCCAATTTCCCAGTTCTGACAGTGGGTGATGGTTGTGTACAATGTCAACACTGGCTGGAGCTGGGGAGAGCACGCGGGACCTCTCTGCGCTGTTTCTGCAATTTCCTGGGGGTCCACGAAGCTTTTTAAGTTTTAAAAAAAACAATCATAACGGGGGCTCTTTCAGCACGGTCGGGAGGGTGGAAGGGCGGACTGCCACGAGGGCGTTCTTTATCCTCCTGGCCACCTTCGTGTGTGTTCGAATTCTCTGTAACAAAGAGTCCTAAAAAGGCAGGGAGAGAAGGGTAAAGGCAGTCGACTACACGGTGACAGAAGGAAATTTAACTCTGGGTGCTGAACATACAATGCGACAGACACGTGACATATTATTGAATATACATTTGAAACCTATATGATTTTATTAGCCAACATCAACTTAATTTTTTTTTTAAGTGTAAAAAAATAAAATAAATGGGAATGAAAAAGGTGAAGGGATTAAGAAGTACAAATTGGCAGATACAGAACGGTGACGGGATGTGCGGCACGGTGCCAGGGAGAGAGCCGACGATACTGTGTGACTGTGTGGGGCCGGGGGGCTAGACTGGGGACCACCGCGCAGCTAACACAAACGTCTAAGCACCATGCTGCACACCTGAAACGCAACACTGAATGTGAACTGTACCTAAGAAACAAAAATAAAAAAATAAAGAGAACCAACTAACATCGGCCCTAAGAAGGGCCTTCTCCGGCCAGGTCACAAATATCCGCGGCCCGTCACCGGGTCTGCGGGCTGGTTGTAGAATCTGCTCCCGAAATAATGACCAGAGGGTGCAGAGCCGCCTGGGCGTTTTCACAGTGCAAATCTTAAAGGGACACAGGGTCGTCCAAACACCCTCTCCAACGATGACAGTGTTAAAAGCAGCACGTGGGACCTGCCTGGCACGCGGGACCTGCAAGACGAGCTCTGCGCAGAGCCCACCTCCCGCCCGTTTCTGCTCAGCCCGCGGCGACAGGGCCTGCCGGGACGGCCCACGCCCAAGCCCTGGCTGGAGCGAGGACAGCTGAAGCACCCGCGGTCAGGGGACCGGCGCGAATCGTCAGTACTGGTACCGGTACCGCACGCGGTGTCGCCTTCCCACTCCAGGTGGGCGCGGGCTCGACTCCGTCTAAACGAGAAGACTGCAAAGGGGGGACATGAGGACAGAGCGGTTGACACCATCATCGGAATGAGGTAAGGAGGCCCGGTCTTTCCTGGCCAGCCTGGGGGATGCAAACCAGCGCTGCCCAGCCCCTCCTCACTGGCCAGGTGTCCGCACGGCGACATGACCGCATACCAACAGCTGCTCCGATGGCTCCACATGTGCTAACTCACTTTCGCTCACAAGACCCTCTCAGGTAGCCAGATGACGTCACCTATCACAGAAGGGAAGGTGAGGCCTGGGGAGGTCCAGTGACTAGCCGAAGGGCACACAGCTGGGAGGAAGCGGTGGCGCTGGGGACTGAAACCAGCTGCTCCATCCTGGGAGTCAGCATGGATCCCTCATTCCCTCACGTCCCATCAGTCACGAGGCCCAGCACATCTGCCGCCTCCAAAAGCCACCCCACGTCCAGTACTCCGCACCCTGGCCCAGACCGCCCTCTGAGGCACGGTCACGGCTCCCGCTTCCACTCCTGACGGCCACCAGAGGGGCCTTCTAAAACACATAAACCTTTGACATCGTCGCTACCTCCCGGGGCTTCTCCCTGCCTCCATCGGGGTCCAGCACCTCACCGCAGCCCAAGCGCACAGTCCACTTGGCCTGGCCGCCGACCCTCGGGGCCTGCCACTGTCCTGCTGGCTCATCGCACCGGCCTCTCCTGCTCAAACAGGCTCCCTTCCACCTCAGGACCCATGCACCTGCGACGTGTTCATCCACTCGGAGCTTCTCGTCCCAGATCTCATGGTTAGCATCTTTGAGTCATTCGGATCTCTCCCCCAATGTCACCTGGGAGAGGCCTTTGCTGTCCAGCCAGTTTAAGCAGCGCCAGTCCTCAGGTGCTGCAGTCAAGTCACTCTCCAATCTTCATCACCTGGGGGCCACTGGTCCCTGCTGGCTACCTGGCACCTAGGCTGGCACAATAAACATGGAGACCTCTAACGACAGACTCCCCAGCCCTCGGGTGCAGTGTGCCTGTTTTCTTCTGCACAATCGGGGCTGGTGGGGACCACCAGTGGAGGCAGGGGTGCCGGCCCCCCGCTGACTGCTCTCCCTGTCAGAGCTGGCAGGGGTATACGTGAGGACGCCGAGGCCCAGGGAGCCTGTTCTCCCCACGTCAGCAGCAGCAACAGGGTTGGGGAACTCAGGTCCCGTTCTGAGTTCTGACTCCAGACTTCGAAGCCAGCGCTGCCTTGGAATGGGGCCCAGGAGATGCTGGTTCCCCCAAAAGTGCCCCGGTCTTCCTAAGTGGCTGGACCGCTAGGGGTTCCTGCTCCCGGGGGTGCTCCAGGCCCCGGCTCGGCCCCGTCAGGAAGACTGCCAAGTCCCACAGCCCTCGCTGCCTGCCCACGCCCCAGCAGGAGCTCTCTTAGCTAGGCAGGTCACTGTGGGGCGAAGAGCTGAGGATTCTGGAAGTTTCCTGAGACGCCCACCCTTGCCAAGCTTCCTCCACGGCCCCCAGCCCGGTTCAGCCGAGGTTCAGCGCCAAACCACTGACCTGGGGACAAACGTTCTCAGCTGACATGACAGGCAGACGAAGAAGAGTGCGGGGCTCCATTCAGGCCCCGCCCTCCCGGCTCACGCACCTCGTCTGCCTCTCACCTGCACGGTGAATAGGGGACCAGGGTTGCCGAGTAACACTGCTTGACCGATCCTGATCACACTGAGGTCCCGGCCCTCCCTGGCACCCAGCCCATGTGCCAAGACCCCTTGCCTGCTGGTTACAAGGCCACATCGCCAGTCCCCACATGGGGATCTTTGCCTCCCGGACGACCACAGGGCAAGGAAAACACCCTGTCACCCGCAAACCAACCGCTGGAGCCCCACAAGCTCCACACCGGCTGGACACACACGTCGGAAGCCGCCGGGGGCGGCAGGTGGCCTGTGTGCTCTGATTTTCCCGCGCTATAACTGCTGATTTTCACACTGTGAAGATAAGTTATTGTTATAACGAAGATCCCTCCAGGAGGCTTATTAGGGAAACAGCCAGTGAGACTTGGCCAATCCCAAAGTTTTCAGGCCTGCTTTGGCTAAAGGCCAAACTAATGACTCCAGGGAACCGGGGCTTCAGGGAGCGGAGCTGGAACGCTGAGGCGGCACTGCCAGGTGTCTGGTGTCACGGCAGCAGCCCAGGACACCCGAGCCCGAGTGGAGACAGCCAAGGAACACGAAACCTAACCAGGCCCTGTCCCCACCAGAGGCCAGTCCGCAATGCACAGTCCCACGTCAGCCCTCGCACAGGCTGAGGCATCGTTCACCCCAGGACGGTGCTCTGGGCTGGTGGCTACACGCCTGGCCCCAAATTCACTGGACAAGAAAACCTGACGAGGCGTGTGGAACAAGCCGCAGGACTCCGCGTTCCGACCTGGCTGCCTCCCGTCCGCCCTCCCCAGGACCACCGCCCCGGCTTCCTCCTACCTGCCCCCTGAGAATAAAGCAGCTCCAGAAGAACACACGGCTTATTTCAAGGTGTCTTCTAATAACCTCGACTGTTCCTTAACTTTCTTCCCAGCGCAGACGCGGAACAGCAACACAAAAGCCACAGGCTGCTCTGGGATGAAAAGTGATTTTAGAAACTTCTCTTGCGACACGTTGATTCACAGTCGAGAAGACAGAAGCTCAGAGGAGTCACTATTGCACTGTATTGTAATCTACTGAAGGCCACCTCTGGGCCAGGTGTGCCCTAAATTGGGGCACATCCTGGGCACTGTGGATTGAGCAGCATCCCTGGCCCCGCCCCCACTGTGACAACCACAGATGTCCCCAGACGTCACCGGGTGTTATCCAGGGTGGAGAATCACTCCTGGGATGGGAGCCACTCCGCTAAGAGACTTTCACTATTAAAATTCAATTCGTCTCACTACGCTTGACGCAGAAACCTCCACTGTCACCTTGGGATAAGGACACAGATATGGCAGAGCTGGCATCTGAACCTGGAGGCAGGCCGGGTGCACGGGTGCCAGCCTCTAGTTGCCGACCCCACTCCGCCATGCCCACCGGGAGACCTCAGGCCACTTAAGGCCATCTGCGGCTATGAGATGTTACTTCCAAAGCATTCTTGTGCACGAGTCTCTCCTGGGTTCTCCTATGGCCAAAGCAACATTTCAAGTTCCTCCAAGTCCCTTTGCGAAATCATCTCAAGTCCAGTTCAGAGTCCCCCACACGGCCAGCATCCATGCCACAAACACACTGCCCTGGCCGCAGCCATCAGGACCCACAGCCCTCACTGCCAGAACGACGTTCTGAGCCCCCGTCAAAGATAAGAGGCCGCGTGCAAGGGTCCATGGAAAGATCGGGCCATGGCCATGGCCACCCGACCGGCAGGGGCTGGCCAGCGAGCCCGACCTCCCGGAGTGAGCAAGTGTCCAGTCTTGAGAGCAGGGCTTGCAGCATGTCCCACTTCCTCGCAGCACCCCCCAAACACGAGCCCGCTGGGGGTCAGCCCTTGCCCTCCCCAATGTGAGCTGTGCCGTCCAGGCCACCCACATTCTCTCCTCCTCCAAGCACCAGCTTCATTCGCACCCATGAAGGCCTCGGGGCCTCCCTGGCCCCCCAGAGGGCTCTCCCTCAGCTATACCCACCACGGTGGGTCTCGCCCTCCCCACTCGCCCCTCACGTAGTCGTGGCTGGCTTGTGTTGAGCCTGCCTCACATTTCAGGCTACAGGCTAACAGATCCAGAAGCTCTGATGGGAAGAGGACAATCTCCACTGAGCACTGGGTACCCCCGTTTACCGCATCCCCAACACAGCACTCGGCTTATCCAGGGACAGCAGTCTTCCTAAAGGACCAGCGTGTGGCGGCCCAGCACTGAGTGTGAAACACACCAGGATGTCAGTGTGAGCTACACCAGGATGCTGAGCGTGAAAGAGACACAGGATGTCAGAGTGTGAAACACACCAGGATGTCAGGTGAGAAATACACACAGGATGTGGAAGACTCAGGACCAAGAAGAAAAAAAGGCGTGTAAAAAACCTCTCATTAACAATTTTTATACTGATTACGTGCGGAAACGATAATATTTTGGATATTTGGAGTCAACGAAATAACTATTCGAATCAATTTCACCGGTTTCTTTTTACCTTTTCATGTATTAGAAAACTTTACATTATGCGTGGGGCTTGCCGTGCGTCTTCAAGTGGACGACGTGGCCTCAGACGTCGGTTTGCAGTTGCTCGTGTTGCCTTCTGAGTATTTTGTGGGTTCAGCTCTCACATTCAGGTCTTCGGTCGCCTGGAGTTAGTGTTTGTATACAGCGTAAGGTAGAGGTCCAACGTTGTCACCTGACACTCTAGTGTTCATGTGCATCCCCATGGCATCTTCCTGGTGCCGTGAACAGCTCCCTGGCACTCAGAACACCCCAGGTCACCCATATCCTCTGCCAAGGGGACAGCAAGTCACACACGCACGCTTCTGCCCGAACGTCACTGTCCCCACGGGGCAGACGCCAGCAAAGCAGATGGGCCAAATCCTCTGGCACAGTGATGGCACCAGCAGGGGTGACGCCGGCGCCAGGTCAGGCAAAAACCAGGACGCCCCTTCCGCTCCTGGCTGTGGCGGACTCCAGCAGGAAGGCCCCGGTCCTGTCCACCAGAACATACTGGTGGACAGACAAACCAGAGCGACGGGTGCCGGAACCACGCTGACAGACGAAACAACACACGCAGGCCCAGTGGCTGCACTGAGAGGTCCTGCAGGGGACCCCAGTCACGGCTGGCCCCGGCGCAGCACACCCGGCCCGCCCCGCCCAGCTCGGGCTGGAGGAAGAGGGTGTCATGGGGAGGACTCGCCACTGAAGACTGCAGGCTGCAGTCCGCTGTGCACGCAGAGAGCAGCCGAGTGCTTCCTGCAGGGGAGCTGGGGCGCTGCGCCCGCCACGCCCACGTCCCCCCTCCTGGAAGCAACCCCCGCCCCCCCAGGCTGGGCCTCCCGGACTCTGGCCTCCCTCTGCTGACCCCTCCCTGCCCCAGCCCCCAAGATCTAGCTCTGCAAAGGGTTTTTCTGCTGCCTCTGCCCAGGGGGCCGGCTGGGTTAGCAGTCTGCACACCGCAGCCCTCAAAGTCTGGAACTCTGAAACAGTTTCGGGAAAAGGAGGGGCAGAAAAAGGAGACTGACTACCCAAATGTCCATCGAGGGATAGTGGGTAAACACAATGTGTCCAACCAAATGCTGGAATATCATTCGGCCATGTTATTGCTATATTATTAATAATATCCATCCCGATATTATTCAGTGGGAGAAACCAGACACTGAAGGCCACGCCGTGTGTGATTCCACTCACATGACATGTCCAGAACAGACACGTCCACGGAGAGCTGGTTCGTGGTTGCCAGGGGCTGGGGGAGGGGAGGGGGATGGCAGTTTAACAGGAATAGGGCTCCTTTTGGGGTGACAAAAGTGTTCTGGAATCAGTGGTGACGGCTGCACAACTCCATAAATGTTCTAAAAACCACTCAGCTGTCCACTTTAGAAGTGTGTATTTGATGATATGTATATCTCAATAAACAACATATTTTACAAAAAAAACAGGGTAGGAGTATTTTAAGAGGAGTGGGCCTAGAAAATCCGGGGTCTGGTCGGCACGCCAGAGCGAATCGTTAAACAGCTGTCATGCTGCTCTCTCCGGTGACCTGAACAACTCAGGCCCTGCCTCGCGGACCAGACTCTAAGCTCCTTGAGGGCAGAGCTGCCGGCAAGAGACAGCGGGCCTCCCCCGGCGCCCCCGCCTCCTCCGGCTCTTCTCCACGCAGGTGTCTCAGGCCACGGCCCCCAGGGTCCTTCCCAAGTGCCTCTCTTCCTCTGCTCACCAGTTCACCGTCACTCATGATGACAAGGCACAACTCAAACAGCGACTCTTCTGCTGACTTTCTGGCCACCACCTGAGTTGCCATCTGTCTCGGCGCCCCCCGGCCCTGCTGCTCCCCCCGCCGGGCTCCATCCATGGCCCTGTGACCCTGTGGGCAGGGCCACCATGAGCACCTGGCCACACACGCACAGGCTCGGCAACAACGGTCGCACCCAACCAAATGACGACAGACGCCCTCAGCGGACACGGGGCTCCGAGGCAGGTCTAAATGGCTGTGTCACTGGGAAGCCGTAGCCCAGCCAGAACCATCCAAACCAACCACTGGTCCCCAAACCGAGACGCACGTGCGAGAGGCCTTCCTCCATTCTCAAATGTGTATCTTTGCCTCGGGGTTAAATGACATGGCTGGGGAGTTTGCAGAGGCCAAGTGAGCACGCTGCCTGAGGTCTCCACGACCATCGGCCTGAACCTGCTGCAGCTCTGCCATCGGCGAACGTGCTCCGTCCGTCCGTCTGTCCATCCGCGGGCCCAGTGAGGTGGCTGGATATGCAGGAGAGCCAGTTCCTCGGTGAATGGCGCTGCCCGTCGGCCTGCAGGTCAGATCAGGGCGCTGCCTCTGGTGCAGGCAGGACACGAGGCAGCCTCGGCAGCTGGCGCCATCCCGTGGCTTCTGCCCGCTGCAGCCAGGGAGGGCGGTGAAACGAGACACCTTCTTTTCCACAAGAGTGTCAGAACCAGCGCTCTCTACCGGCTCCCTGCTCTTCCTTGGGGGGAAGGAGTTGGCTAAAGCAATAAATCTAGAGTTTAAATTCCAGGGGCTTTACTCACATGCCAGGTAAAGACAGCGGTTCTCTCTCTAGAATCACGACCAAGAAAATCAGATCCACGCAGCCACCGACCTAAGATAGGAAGCCCACTCTGCTCAGCACCGAGCCTTTCTGACAGATGGGATTTTAAGGGGCAGAATGGGGGAACAGCAGGGATTTGAAGGGTCCAGCAGGAAAATGACAGAACCTCCCAGTCCAGCTGCCCGGCCAAGGTGCGCCAAGCATCCTGTGGCGCTGAGGCGAGCCATCCCCCCGCTCACGCAGGGCGCCCAGAGAGCAGGTCGTGGGCTGTCCGCGTAGAGACGAGGTGCTGGCCATGCCGGGGTCCTGAGGCCTAGCTTAGCACACAGGCCGGTTGCACCCGCCTTATCGGGATGCCTGGCACACCCCTGTCGTCGGGCCATCACTGTGCCTGCTGGCAGCTTCAGGCTGGCTCTTGCTCAAAGGAGGCCTCCTGATCCATCCTCTTGCTTCTTGTGCACAAAGCACAATTCTGGATCCACTGCCAGCTCATCTGACACGAATCGCTTCTCTCCACGGACACTGGAGACAGTGGCCACAAAGCCACGAAAGCGGGCCCAGCTCCACCACTACCTGCCCAGGAGCCATGGGTTGGGTCCAGATGCAAACACAGAAGGGAAGTGGGTGCTGGAGACAGTGCTGAGCACCCACCCTTTCACGGCCAGCCATATGGGCTTGTCTTAACTGCCATTGCTGGTGCTGGCCCGTGGGGCCAAATCCCACATTGGTTATTGCTCTGTTCTGTGCCTGGAGACCCACTGAGGCACTGCAGCCCTGGACAGCTGGCTTTCGGATTCTTCTTCTTTGTCCACTGAACAAACACACTCAAGGCCTCCACCCTGGAGAGTCACAGCCCAAAAGGCACAGCCTGCCTGTGAGACAGAGATGGCTTCATGCAAACCTCATCAAACCCCTGGCACTGCCAGAACCACTGGGGTGGGACGAGGAAAGAGGGGAGAGAAGGGAGCGACGGAAAGTCAGAGAAAGATCCAGACAAGCCCCCCCAAAAAAAAAGAAAGGACAGGCAACTTCGCTAAGCCGAGGAGTTCTCCAGGTTGTTTATTTCAATCAACTACAGAAGGCGTGACCATAAATTAACGGTGTGCTTCCTCGACAGGTCAAAACGTCCTTGGGATGGTACCAAGACCTGAGGGCTCAGAAATCACTCGTCAGCCAGTTCTTCACTCCCAAAACCCAAGGTGGAAGAGTGAGGCCAAGAAGGGTGGGTGGCACCGTCCCTGGGCACCCAACACACGCGTCCCACAGCCATCTCATCAGCCACTTGGCCTACAAAGCTTAAATGTCACACACACAAAAGCCACCTCTTCACAGTGCTCCCGCGCACACCACGGCTCAGAGACCGACCGACAGCGCCTCCCAGGACATCGCCCTTGGGACGGGGACACCAGCACGGGAACGCTCACGAAACCACGTGACTGGGGCATAGCTTCTTCCTTTCAAACCCTCGCTTCTGCCGGGCCGAAGCAGGCCTCGAGCTGAGCACGCGCCTCGCCAAACTTCAGATGGGGCGAGAAGCTAACAGGACAGCCCGATGGAGGATGAAGAAACCAGGCTTCGCAAACAGCAAAACGTCTGCCCATCTATGTCGACTCTTCGTTGTCTCCTTTATTACGAGTTTTTTTGGGGGGGGTAGATGGGGTCATAACATTTTCTCACATCCCCTGGACTTTTAACTGCCCTTGAAACCACCCACAACTCATTTTTTAAGTACAGACAATGACTCTAAATGCTTTGACATCAGAAAGATGGAAATTTATCCAACAAACGAATGTTTACCGAACACACGCCAGGCACCAGGAACTTCCCAGGTGCCGGGGAGACACACAGCAGCCAAAACAGATGCCATGTCTACAGTGGGGACCTCGCGCCCTCGCAACCTGCAGCCCCGGGTCAAACCCAGCCTGCTTTTGTATGGCCTACAAGCTAAGAATGGTTTTGAAGTTTCTAATAATCAGGCAGGGGAAGAAATCGAAGAGAAATAGCTCATGGCATGAAAAAATTATACGAAAGTCACATTTCTGTGTCGGTAAATATAAGTTTTATGGGGACGCAGGCACACTCACGCGTTTCCATACTTTTGTGCTTCAATGACAGAGCAGTCAGGACAGAGGAAGTCTGGCCTTCGAAGGCAAAAATAGTTACTCTGACTCTTCACAAAACCATCCTCGCGGATAAGGCAGACCACACATACAGAAACAGATTAATATGCACTTCTGGTAGGATGGTGTCCAAAGAAAAAAAGGCGGAACGGGAGAGAGGGCGGCTGGAAGGGTGAACTGAGGCAGTGTGGTAAGGGCTGGCCTCCCTGAGCCGAGACCCGAATGACAAGGAGCCGCTGGGCAGAGGCACGAGGGACCGGTTTCTGGCAGCGGAAAGAGCAAGTGCGAAGGCCCTGAGGCAGGAAGACCGGGCCAAGGAGCTGGCTGGACCGAAGGGGCTGCAGCCACAGGAGGGAGCGACAGGACAGCGAGAGAGAGGGCGCCATGGAGGAAGAGCACGCGGGCCATGGGAAGGAGTCCAGAAGTTGTTCCAGAGGTAAGAGGAGGCCACTGGAGGGTTCTGCGCAGGGAGAGGCATCTTTAAAGTTTCGCCAGGTCCCTGAGAGGGTAGGAGTAAAAACTGACAGTCAGAGCAACTTACCTAACCAACAAGATGCTGCCAGCACGGGCCGAGGCAAAGCAGGGAGTCCGCTCAGAAGCCAGTTCATCCAACAACAATAAAATCGATGCACTGATCCTCTCAGGCCTTAGTAATTGAGGTGCTACAAACTTTTAAAAAATATGTCTTAAATTCATTTCATTTGTGTAAAAAATACCTGTAACGAGCACACTAACAGTCCCGCGGCTTCACGAACATCATCGTTTAGGAAGAGACGAAGATGGAAAGAGGCACCTTAAAATCCAGAAAACTGTTCAACGAATCGACGGGAAGGAGAACAATGGCGAGAAGGGTGTGGAAACCTGGGCAGGGACCTGCCGGGGCCCATAAGCAAAGAACAGCTGGGAAGTCCCCCGCACCACGGACAAGGTCAGGGTCTGGCAGCATGGGCTCAGATGGCACGGGTGTCTGAAAGGTCCCCTTGTGAGGGTATGGCAGGGGGAGGGAGGAGGAAGAGCTCAAGCTGGGGAAGGGCAAGGGAAAGGCGGAGTGACAGCTGGGAAGGACCCATACCAGGCTGAGGGCTATGGGCTGGACAGTTTACAAATACGAGCCCCTCCCTATTAAAGACAGGAAGCGGGGAAGGGGACAAAGGGAACCCAAACTTGAGGTACATGGGGACACAGCCAGATATCAGACTGCTATGGGTTAAATGTTAAGTGAGAGGGTCTCACCTGGGGGTGACTGTGCTCCCCAGGGAACACTGGGCGATATCTGGGACAATGCGGTTATCACGACTGGGGGTCAGAGGGGTGCTGAAGACCCTAGTGGGGTAAAGGCCACCGCAGTGCCCAGGGCGGCCCTCCGCAGAGAACAACCCAGCCCACGTGCGGATAGGGATGAGGGGGACACCCTGGCAGAACCCGACAGCATCCCAGCAGTGATGAGCTGGCTCGCTGTTCCCGGCTCCCTGGAACCCCACAAAGCACTCCAGAGCCTTTCATCCCCTGTGATCCTCGCAATGAAGGGGCTGGGTGCTCATTATACCCATTTTACAGAGGGGAAAGCAAAGCCCGGAGACGTGAAGTGACCTGCCCCAGAGGAGGAACTGGAACACTCGGACTCAGAAGCCTGTGTGGGGCATGGGGAGGGGGAAAGGAAGGGAGCCGAGGACACAGGAATGCAGTCTAGGCTCAGCCCCTGCCTCAGCTGTCCCCACCCTCAGCCAGGGCGCAAGCACCCAGGGGCACCCAGGGGCACCCAGGGGCAGCAAAGGTAGAGCCACAGCGCCGGGGGGCAGGGCTTTGGAGCAGAGTCAGAAACCCAGAAACCCCAGCGAAGTCAGGTGTGCAGAGCCCACGCAGTCCTACCTTCTGCCCGCAGTTCATTTGCTTCCCACCCCTGCACCCCCCTTGGGAAGGTTAGTGACTGCCCCATTTTGTTCTTGAGCAAGTGACTGGCCCAAGGTCACACAGCTCTGAAACGGCACTGCGGCTCTGGATCCAGATCTCGGGAAGAAAGCCAACTTGAAATGCTCATTTGCCTACGCCTCGGTCCCTCCTCAGTCCCTGTCACCCATGACCTAGTCCTTCCGGTTCCCTAAGCTGGCCGTGAGGGCTCTGGGCTCCATACCACCATAGGAGCTATGACCACATCCTGGGACTCCCCCTTCTCCTTTTCCCCCACTGGACCCAAAGCCCCCTGAAGTCAGAGACTCCCCAGAACCCGCCTCGGCACTCAAACGTCCCCAGTGTGCATCCTCACAGGTGTCAGATGGAACCACAGAACAGATGGGCTCCCCGGGGCGCAGGTTCCCCTGGGTGCGCCCGGGGAAGGGGGTGGGGCATAAGAAACCAGCAGAGGAGGCGGAGAGATGTGGGATCAAGTACAGGGAGGGGGGGCGGAGTGGGGGATGGAGGGACAAGGAGGGCCCTTGACCGGCCCCGAGGGCTCCTGCAGAAAGGTACACAGACTGAGAAGGGGTCTTCTCTAGGAGACGGAAAAGTAGAACAAAGGCGGGGCGGAGTCCCGAACAGCCCATCAGCAATACCTTCAAGCCCTAACGTTTAATGGCTCCTTAGCAGCCCACTCTCTCCTAAGCTGCCCGCTCCAAAAAGGCCAAGATTAGAAATTCAAGAAACTCAATTGTTACTAAGTAAGATCTGTATACAGTCTCAACTACACATTCGCACACACATGCACAAGGCACCCACACAGTAGCCGCGTGCACATCACATACGTACACCACCTGGGAGCATCTGTGCTCCTGCACCTCCAATCATCCCTCTGCCGCCCCCACTCGGTGACCTCCCCCAGAGCATGGCGTTCTGACCATCACCGCGTCCCTTGCACTGGAAGCACCAAGATCTGCTAAGCGCCCAATCAGAAGTACAGAAAGAGGGCCAGCGAGTTTCAGAAACCCTCGACTCATATAATCACAAGCTGACTCTGAGACATTTACACTGTCTTTCTGGCTCCAAAAAACAAACTGCAGAGACCAGAGAGGCTGCCCACTGCAGCTCCAAGGGTGGCAAGAAAAGGCTGACCAGAGAGCTGACAAACCCTCCCCCTGCCTCATAAGGAAGCTATTACTTGAGAATTAGGGAGAGTCATTAGCTTTGCACAGCAACGATAAAAGCCCATAGGAGTCATCTAATGAGCCCGTTTTAGGGGCTTTCTCCAGCTTGGGGACAGCCAGATAAATAACTGTTGAGGCAGAGGGGTGGGACAGGTATCCTCAGACCTTAAGACAGTGCCAGCACCCAGTGAGACCCAAAGGAGCTTGCTGAATAAACGTCACTGACAGAAACACGTGGAAAAGGACACAGTCTTTACACGTTACAGGACCTTTGGGCTCCAGTGAACAGAACCCTCTTCTCACGAGTTTCATAACTCAGGAAACAGTTCCCCAGGTGCACCTGAATTACTAAAACAAAAGCATCTTCCCCCACCAAACAGATGGGACACACCGGAGCGCAGTCTAAGCCTCCCCCGCCTCCAGGGGGGTAAAAAAAAGAAACAATTGTAAAACCATCCACCCTGCTCAGGTGGACGTGCACCTCAAACCCCTGGTGTCACTGCACCCACGGGGCACAAACATAAGCCCTTGCGCACCCGGGGGCAGGTCCCTTTCAGAAGAAATCTGTCCCCTCGCTCCCACGGGGGTAGTTAGGGGACAGCCCAAGGGGGTCGCTGCAGGAGCGACTCCACGATTTATTGCTACAGAGAAGGGGGGCTTCGAGGTGGCGATGGGGCTGAGAAGGGGAAGGGCGGGGGAAACGCGTGTGGAAGCTGTTATATGCATAGCAAGTGGATACATTTTTTAATTAAAAAATCCAGACTGCGTGCTTACTTCGGGGAGGCGGTCAGGGAGATGAACGGGTGGGGGGGCAAGTTTGGAAGCCGAGATGGCACTGCGGGCTGACTCGAGGACGGGGGTGGGATGAAATGATGGGCATTTCAGAGGGCGTCCCTGGGAAGCGCCCCGGTAACCCACTGGCGCCCAAAGGGTCGGAAACGCGGGCGGGTTCCACCCCGGGCCTGGGATCTCTCTATTATAATAATTATTTTTTTTAATCATTAGGATTGTTGTGAATAATAGACAAGAAGGGCCCAGTCAGGCAGGGCCGGCCGGCTCGGGCCACCCACGCTGTCATCTTTTGTGAGGGGCCGACGGGGACGCCCGGGCCCAGCCCCCGCGCGGCCCGGGCAGGGCGCCCCCGCCTCCCGCCTCCCGCCCCCGGCCCCGCCATTGTCCGGCCGCGCCGCCCCCGCCCGAGGCCCGGCCGGCGCCCCAGGCCGGGCGGTTAACGCCCCCAACCGCCTCGCGGGCTGGGACAAAGCGCGGCGGCCGCGGCCCGAGCAGGCCGCGCCCGAGGCCTGGGCCTCGAGTCCCGGGCGCCCGCCCGCCCTCAGCCCCCGGCTCGGGCGCCGGAGAGGCGGCGGGGCCCGCGCTCGGACGCGGCGGCCGCGTACCGCGGGCTCACCTGAGGCGGCGCGCGCGGCCCAGTCCGGAGCAGCGGCGCGCGCTCCCCCGCCCTCGGCGTCGCACCCCTAAGCCCCGCTCGGGCCGGGCCCCGCTCGGTCGCTGGCGGCCGAGCCCTCCGCGAGCGCCCCGGGCGGGGCTTATGAGGCGGCGCGCCAGCTCCGCCCCGGCCGCCATTGGCCCCCGAGCCCACGCCCGCACGCCCATTGGCTGCCGCTGACAGCTCCGCCCCTCCCATCCGCCGGGCCCATCAACTCCGCACGACCTACCTCCTGCGCTCCCCGATTGGGTAGGTACCGACGCCGGCCTCGCCTCCCTATTGGCCAGCTGGTCCGGACACGCCGGTGCCCACCCACGTGCCCGCTGACCGGCTCCATTCTCATTGGAGGTGGCGCACGCCAGCCAAGGGGGCCGCGACCAACCGGGCGGCGGCTGGGGCTCGGATTGACAAGGACGCCTCGGGGCCCACCCAACGATCGCACGGGAACAAGCGGGTATTGGCTTGTGGGGCCAGCCCGAGGCGCGGACTGGCTGGGGCGGATGCCAATCACGGCCCAGGCCCCGCCCCGGTTATCAGGCGGCAGCTGAGTACGTGAGACCCTGCACAACATCAGCACCCGGCCCAGGCGTCACCGTGAACGGGTTCGAGACCCGTAGCCGAAATTTGGGTACAGAGTGCCCAATTCGGAGTTCCAGGTTAGAAAGCGTAACTCCAACAGACACCCATTCTGGAAAGAACTTGGAAATTGAGAAACAAAAAATCTAGCAGCAAGTGCCCTCCCCACCCCCAACAAAATTAACCAAGTTCGTATCCATCATGATCAACAAAACTTTGTAAAGGGGCATAGCCTTCCGCATAAAGTTGGATGCCCTGCCCCCAGTTCCCTAAAACGGTAAGGGAGGCGAGTTTGATGTTACCTGACCTAGGTGCAAAGCTCAGCTGCTTCCCACGCCTCACTGCGAAGTAACCACGCTGGGCCTCAGTTTCCCCTGTGAAATGGATACGATGGCAAACAGACACACGCCACTGTCTGCCCCTCTCCTGGGAATGTTGCCAGAGGAGAAAGAGAGGAGGCACGTAAAGGGTTTGGCCGTGTAGCCCCTCGTGAGCATTTAATTAAGGTTTGCTATATTATCATCACCAACCGCGTATCAGAAAGGAGTGTGGGCATGTCCCCACTTCACATGCGGTATAAACGGCCAAGCGGATGTTTTCTAGTAACCTTTTCAGTGCATTGCATTCCTGGAGGTCATATACCCCGAGAGAGGCGCCAGAGCTTGCACCATTCGAGGATGTTTGCTGCAGCGCTGTCCACAATTGTTTTTCATGTTTTGTCCTAAATATCCACCTTTATGGAATGAGGAACACAGGGTACTCTGGAATACTATGTAGCAATGAAAAAGAGGTAGATCAACATGTAAGCTAGACACACATTTAGAGTGCTTCACGTTTATAAGCACAGACAAAAATATGCATACACTAGACCACGGTTCACATCTGTTTGTTTACTAAGGTGCTAAACAAAGTGCCTACTTGATAAATGGCCTGAATTCAATAGAAAACCAGGCACGAGGCAAATGTGCAGCACTGTTCCAACTTTGTTCTTTAAATTCACATATAAAGTATACAATGCATATGTGTATTTGTGTGTATATGTGTACACACACACACACACATACACACACACATGCATGCCCTGGCTTTGCCATATCTTTAGGTAAGCCACTTAACCTCTCTCTACCTCACCTGCAAAATGGTTGAGTCAAAACTGTGACATGTTGTCCTGAGGTTGACTATCACAACACCCGACACGTAGACCTGTACAAGTAAAGCCTGAAAATGGCAACCCTCCGAACGGCAGGATTGTATATTTTGACTTTCTTCACGTAGTCAGTTTCCAAATGTCCTAAAGGAATTGTGTACCTTGTATAACCTGAGATGGAGGGAGAAAAGGAAGTTTTCCATTAAAAAAATCGACCAGGTGAATTAATTTTTTAAATGTGGTCCACCCACAGACTGGAGTGAAGCAGACACACTACAATGTGGGCGAACCTTGAAAACAAGCCCACGAAGGACCTAATAGTGCATGATTCCATTCATATGAAATGTCTAGAACAGGCAGATCCAGAGACAGACAGTGGGTATGCGGTTGTCAAGCTGGGGGAGGGGGATGGGGAGTGACTGCTAATGACTGGATTTTCCTTTTGGGGTGATAATCTTCTGGAACTAGATAGTGATGATAGTTGCACAATTCTGTAGATATGCTAAAAACCACTACTGTAGACTTTAACCCATTCCCCGTTTAGAAAAAAGTGAGGCTGAAGCAAATCTGGTTTTCGATGTGAAAATAAAATATAAAAACTGTTCTTAGAGTTATTTCTAAACAGAACTTGTTTCTAATCCTAATGTCACAGAAATGTGTCCATGCATCAGATTCAGGAAATCTTTGGCTGACTGAGAACGATGTTAATATCACGCATCGGAATGCTACGTTTTCTAGAACTCGATGTTTTTGGCGATCGAGAATGACTATGTTTTGTAAATGGAAATATCACTATTAAAAACAATGCTATAAAGAGAATAACATCATTTGTTTCCAAAGACTACTGATACGTTAGAGCAATGAGAAAATAATAAAAAGCGAGAGAAAAACAATAAAAGTGAGGCATGCCGTGCAAACTTTGGGGGTAAGGTTAGGTAGGACCATAGTCCATGAGTCATCTTGGGGTAAACGCTGTAGCTCCAAGTGCCACCGGCGAGTATTGTCCAGGAAAATGGGAAATGGGTTAAATGGGCGAAGTGCATGGCAACATGAAATATCTCAATAAAGTTATTAAGAGATTTTTTTTTGATCGACCAGGAAGGAAAGATGCTTAATATTGTGATTATTTCTACATGGTGGGTGCACATACACTCTTCTGGGTTTTGCCAATTTTTAATGGTATTTTCCTTAATTTTTAAAATGAGAAACATCCAAAACTACAATCTTGACAATGAACCCACCCCGGAGTCTTCTGTCTCTGTGTAAAGCTCACCTGGGGACATATAGTGGACATCCCTCAGAGCTGAGTATCTTTCCTATTTTCATTCCATGTCCACATTTGACATACTTTTGATATAATTTGTAAACCGTTCAATTTGCCCACACGAAGTGTACAATAGTATATCCACCGACGTGTGCCACCATGATGATTTAGAATGTTTTCGTCACCCCAGAAGCCCTGTACCATTCAGCGAACATTCCCTCCAACCCACTTCCCCTGCCCCAGCCCCAGCATCCCTAATCTGTCTCCATGGATCCCTGTGTTGGAGACTTCATGAGATCATGTAACATATGACCATTTGTGATTGCCTTCTTACACTTAGCATGTTTTCAAGGGCACTCTTGGTACATTTTAAGGACAAAATAGCAGAACTTTTTGTTTATTAAATCAGATCTGCCCATGCCATGACCTGACCGTGAATAAAAGTCACAGGTTCACATGAATAAATGGCCTCTGCAGAATTCAGCCCTGTCACCTTCCCCGGAGCTGATTTTTAAACCTGCCTCACCTTCAGCCTGACTTCTGCTAGAAACAGCATTTCAGGGAGTCAGTCCCTACACCCTAGGTGTCCGAATTTCCCCAGGCCCAGACACCCCTTCTAAGGTCGTGGACTTCTTGGTTGATGATTAGGGCTGGTCTCATGGGGGACCACTGCAGCCTCGGTTTGCTCGAGGGTAAGTGACCCCTCGCTCCAAGCTAGAAGGCCGGATTTGACTTTCCATGGCTGTCGTTTGCGGACCATACTAAGGATAAAGACAATGTTCCCCCACTGCCTGTCACTCTTGACTTCTGGCTGCCGTGTCCCCCTCTGCGAAGTGGGGCTCTCTGGTCTGTCCTGTAGGGTTTTCTGAAGAGAATATGAAATAAGAACAGTGCTTGGTGGGCTGCAAAGCAATTTACAAATGGGAGACACAACCAAAGGCATCTGTAAAAGACATTTATTCTGACAATCTAAAATCTGGACAAAGAAGAGTGAATTTTTAGAAAACGCCTACACAGAATTTTGTCATTTCTTCCTAATACGTTAACAACCTAATAATGGGGGGATGGGGGACTTTTCAAACAATATTGCTCCAGTTTGTCTGCAGTTATGTGATTTAAAATATCCCTGTTCTATTGAGGTATAAGCTGCAAACTTTGGTAAAGTTAGAAAAATTAACAAATCATTCCAAAAAAATACAAAACCAAAAAAAAAACCAAAAAACAAAAAAAAACAAAAACCAAACCCTAAGTTATAGATTTCTTGGTACATATACAGTAACTACAAAAAAAAATTTCATTTATAAAAAGTGTTTACTTTAAAAAAAAAAAAAATTCCCTCTTGTAATTCTCAGTTGGTGAGTTGAAAATCCAATTGAAAGGAACGACAGAACTCAACTCATCCCCAAACACTCACCCGGTCTCGGGAAAAACTGGTTGGCCGGTCTGAGAATCTGGTTGGCATTTTCAGTAATTCAGTGCTAAAAGACAGCCCTGTGTTTAGAAAGAAAGAACCAAAGGCACTTGAACATGGCTTCGTGCGTCGGCTCCCGCGGCGTTCCAGCTCAGAGGGCACGTGGCTGCACGTCCGGCCTTTCCACGGAGCAGAGTCCCACGGAGGTGGCCTGTGTGTGGCCTTCGCTCTCTGCTCACGGGGCGGCGGCCTCTGCCTGCGGGTCTTAAACACAGAAGCCGTCTGGTGGCGGGGGCTTTGCGGCCAGAGTTTAAACTGGGCTGAACGGGATTTTTCCTCTTTTCGGCCACATCTTGATGGATGGCAGTGGGGCCACAGCACACCCGGGGCCACCACCAGGCACAGTCCGGCTGGGTTTTGGGCGGTGAAATGCTGTCAGGAAGGCTGCTCGTGTTCAGCTCGGGGGCCGGGCCCACATGCATGGAAGACCTGGAAGACCGTAGCAGGCAGCCAGCGCCAGCTCGGAGCCACCGAGACCCGGGTGCTGGGAACATAAGTGGCCTTCGGGCCAGGTCGCTTCTAATTCCATCTTCAGAAAAAAAAAAATTTTGTTTTTTTGCTGACACGTTGCAGGCTTTGTATTTTTTTAAAAAAACCAAGATAAAACACTGAGAAGTCCAACTTTCTTTCTTTCTTTGAGCCTCAATACAAATTCTTGAAAATTTATAGATTAAAATAAACGAAGCCAGGAAGACGAGGCTTTTTTGGGAGGGGAGAGTAAACTACCTGTTTAAGTTAAGCCCACTAAAAAACAAGGGGTGGGGGGGCCAGAGACCCCTCGGATGCGTTTTTAAAAACGCCGACGAGAAGTGCTGAGGATCACCGTCCACTGCCGTAGCCGGGGAAGAGCTGGCTGAGGACCGCCTGAAGCGGCTGGTTCACCTGCATGGCGTAGTTCCGGCCCAGGTCGTAGCGGCAGGCCGGACAGCTGAACACCTGGGCCCGGAAGGATCTGTCCAGGCAATCCTACGAGGGAGAGGGGGCAGGTGAGACGTGCCGTCCTCGTCAGTGGGGCCACTCCTGGCCGCCCACTGTCCCCCGCGATGGAGTCAGGAGCAAATACTGACTTCTCGCGAGGTCCAGAGGCCCCTCCCGACCATCCGTCTCACTTCCTACCACTCGCCACCCATCACCAGCCCGGCCTCCCCAGGACCCCTTAGAGACCCCTTGCTCATCCTGGCCCCAAGGCCTCGGCACGTACAGGCCACACCACCCGACAGGTCTGTCCTCTGGCTCTCTCTCATCACTCATGCCTTGGCTCAAGTCACCTGCTCGGAGAACCCGTCCCTGACTCCTGGAACACTGGAGCGGCCCCACCGCAGCCAGTCCCCACCCGGTGTGCCTCAGAACAGCACCTCCGCTCTGGAGCCGGCTCGTTCACTAACGTGTTTATCTCTGAAGGCCAGACACTGCCTGCAATCGAGGCTGTGTCTTACTGACCCTCCCGGCACCGAGCACAGGACCCGACACGCAGCAGATGCTCGATAAATGTACATCGATGAGACTAACGGGGGCGAAGGAAGGATTTCCAGTGCCGGGCACACTCCCAGTTCGCACTCGGTTCTCACAGGTGATGCCGGGGAAGAATGCCAGGTAGAGGCAGAGCCACGACGCAGACGGGCCCTGGAGTCAGCGGCCCGGTCAAAGAAACAGGGAAGAACCTACCCACCTGGACGGCGGTAATGCACATGGGGACACGGGCCCGCACAGGTGTGCACACCTGAAGGATGACATTGGGCAGCGGGGTAAAGGGGCGAATGTCAACACAGCAGGAAGCCTGTGACGCCACGGCACCTTTGACCACAGACACGTGCTGAGGTTTGTTTCCTATTTTTAAAACTCCTGAGTTCCTTTTTCAATATAAAGTTTATAGACTTGATTCCAGAGACAAAAGGTAGCTCTTTGTGCTCAACAAAACTAAGATTCGGGTCCACATTCAGGAACCAGGTTCTGATTGTGCATGAGTCACAGCAGCCAAAGGTCCATTAGCAAAGAATGATACACACACGTGGTCCACCCAAGCCACGATATATCATTCGGCCTCAAAAAATAAATTCCGACACAGGCCACAACGTCCATGAACTCTGAGGATGTTATGCTCAGTGCAATATGCCAGTCACAAAGGGACAAACGCTGTGTGATCCCACTCACAGGAGGTCCCCAGAGAAGTCAGATCCATAGAGACAGGAAGTAGACGGTGGAGCCAGGGGCTGGGGGAGGGGAGGGGAGTGAGTGTTTAAGGGGAACAGAGTGTCAGTTTGGGACAATGAGAAAGTTCTGGAGATGGACGGTGAAGATAGTTGCACATTTAAACATACTTACCACCACTGGACTGTACACTTACGAATGGTTAGGGCTGTAAATTTTGCATTGTGTGTACTTTACTACGATAAAATAATTTTAGAGTAAAGCAAACACCAGGTGCTGAGACACCAGGGTAGAGGGTCAGAGCCACTTTCCCATAATCCCTCAGATGCTGAGCGAGTTTCTGGGAGACGTAACCAGTCACACGGGCAGACGGGCGTCTAGACACATAAAGGCCAGTACCCTCTTCCCGCACAGCGGTGGCACTTTGAGACGGGTGACTGACCCGAGACGCTTGGTCCCCGGAACCCCAGCGACTGGTCCACTTGTGCCGTACTAGCCAGCCCAACCTGCTGCAAACCTCCCCGCCATTCCCATGCCTCCACCGTGTGCTGGCCTAAAGCACTGTAGCACAGGTCACCTAGAGCCAGGAAGCTGTTGCTGTGCCCTTTGTCAGGGGCTGGGAGGGTGAGGGGGCTTTCCCAGACTGAGACGGGCAGGGCTGGGGGGTGGGCCAACCCCGGCAGCTGACTCCGAAGGTCCTCACCCTCCTCTGCCACGCCTCCAGGTCCCACACCAAAGAACCCATCAGGCCACAGGACCGGGCGTGGGGCCAGAGGCAGGCAAGTGAAGGACTGACCCTGAAGCCAAACCACTTAGGCTGAGTCTCTCCCATGTGACAGCCAGCACTGGACGGCCCGACGGCCCCAAGGTGAGGACAGGGGCCGGGGAACAAAATCACCAGCAGCTCAGAGACCAAGGGTGACCAGGAGGCAGCGACAGTTCCTTCTCACCTGCTGCCTGCACTGCCCAGAGGTTCCCACTGACGGACCGGCCAGAGAAACTACAGAGAAACCACTCAGACCAGCACCTCCTGCCGGGCGATCCTGCCCCCAGGGGACCCTCGGCCATCCAGGGACACCTGTGTTGTCGGGACCGAGGGTGCTCCTGGCATCGTGTGCTTGGGGGGCCAGGGATGCTGCTCGTCCCTGACCCCAGGACCCAGGATGCCCCCGCCAGAGAATGATACAGCCCAACGCACAATGCCGAAAGAGAGACCTTGGTCTAGTCTAATCTCAGCCCCCATCTGTCTATCACGTCCTTTTCCTCCTGAGACTGACCACCAGGCAGAGCCTGGAGCCTGCCTGCCTACCCCACACCCCGGATCTGCAGGCCCTAACTGTACAGACGTGCCTGCCTGTCCAGACCTCCGCACGAGCCCCTCTGCCTGCCTGCAATGCTGCCCAAAGCCCCTGCAGGTGGCGGGCTAAGGCCCCTCCTCCAGGAAGCCTTCCTCCTGCTCCTCTAGGGCAGCGGTCTCAGCCTTTCTGGCACCAGGGACCAGTGCTCCTAAGCATCTAACGTCTCATGCTCTGAGGCGAAGCTGAGGCGGTGACGCTAGCGCTGGGGAGCGGCTGCGAATGCAGATGAAGCTTCGATCACTCGTCCACGAGTGCTGCCCAGGCCGGTACCAGTCTGCAGCCCGGGGTTTGGGGACCCCTGCTCTAAGATACAAGAACCTCACGCTTCTACACCTCAACTCGCCACCTGTTTGAGTCATTTATCATAACCAGACCTCAGGCCAGTGCTCTCCCACCCTGATGCTGGACCCCCAGGTACATGGGAGGCTGGGGAGAGCGTTCCAGAGAGAACAAGCCAACACACAGCACAGGGCCGCTGTGCCTGGAGGTCACGGGGCGAGGTGACGCGGAGTGCGGGGCGGCCCGGGCGAGCTGGGCGGCTGGGGCGAGGAGGTGGTGTTTGATTCGGGAGCACGGGGGAGGCCCCGGGAGGCGGGGAGCAAGGAAGTGGGGCGATGGGAGCCCATGATGAAGGCAGGGGGGCTACTATAATCAATGTTACCAGGGAAACGGATGCCGAGGCCCGACGGAAGGCTGGGAGCCGGGAGTGTGTGGGAGCCAGGCCGACGCGCCCACACGGCGCGCTCGGTGCCCGCCGCCCTCACCTTGCACACGTTGTGCTGGCACACGGTCGTGACGGGGCGGAACACCAGCTCCTGGCAGCAGATGCACTGGAACGTCTCCTCCACCTTACTCAGGAACTTCTGAAACGGGAACAGATGGTGCGTGAGGCCAGCAGGGCCCCGCTCCAGGCAGGGGCCTGCGACAGGATGGGCGTCAGCGGTCACGGGCAGACCGCCTGGGGTGTAAGTGACTGAGCGAGCCAAGGAGAGCTGGTTCCCACCGGGGGGAGGGCAGCAGCCAGAGGACAGCGAACCGCTCGCTTGCAGTGACCCATCATGTCACACCCCACTCAGGGCAGGAAGATCAGAAAAACAGCCTGAACTGGCGGTTCCTCAGAGTTGAACACAGAATGACCACGTGACCCGGCAACCCCGCTGCCGGTCCCCAACTTACCATGATTTCATTTAAAATTTTCCAACTTCGCAATGGTGTAAAAGCAATCCAAATTCAGTAGAACCCACACCTCAGATTTTTAATTCGGATCTTTTCGTGGGCTAGTACAATACCCTCCACTGACTCTGGGCGGCGGCAGTGAGACGGCCTGGCCCGGGTGGAGGCTACTGTGAGTGTCCAGAGCCCTTTACGGCCGGACCCTCTGTGACGCACTGTGGCTTAGGCGCACCAAGTGCATTTTCCACGTTCGATGGATTGAGATGTGACCCATCGTAAATCACGGAGCGTCTGCATACGCCCCAGAGGACTGCCAGCAGGGGCTAGGAGAGATGCTCGCACACTCGCGCTCACAGCAGCACAACTCAACAGCCACAAGGTGGAAACAACCCAACTGTCCACCAACGGGCGACGGGTACACGGAACGTGGTCCATCCAGACAATGGAATATCACTCAGCCTTAAAGAGGGCTTTGACACCTGCCACAACATAAATGAACCCGGAGGACGTTACGTTCAGTGAAATAAGCCAGACACAGAAGGACAAATGCTGTGTGATTGATTCCGCCCATGACGTCCGCAGAGGACTCAGATCCATAGAGACAGGAAGTAGACGGTGGAGCCAGGGGCTGGGGGAGGGGAGGGGAGTGAGTGTTCAAAGGGGACAGAGTGTCAGTTTGGGACGATGAGAAAGTTCTGGAGATGGACGGTGGGGACGGCTGAAAAACAATGTGAAGTCACTTAATGCCGCTGAACTGACACTTTAAAATGGTGAAGGTGGTCAGCTTTATGTTACCTCTGCTTCGTCACAATAAGGAATACGGGGCGGGGGCGGCCGAGGCGTTGGGGGAGGGGGCGCTCACCGGCCCGTCCTTGAGCGCCTTGAGGAGGTCGGCCCACAGCTTGGTGTTGCTCTGGTCCTCCCTGATGAGGCCCCTCTGCTGGGCCGTGAGGCTGTACGGCTCCACCTTGGTTTTCTTGGGTGTCCTTCCCGGGGACCCGGCACCGGTCCTGCCGTCTGGGACAGAGCGGGTGGTGAGGGCAGGCAGCCCCGAGGACGCGTGCGCGCTGCCACGAGACACCCACCTGCCGGCTTGCTCTTCCGCTTGCCCTTCCTGGGGGACGAGAAGTCCTCGTCCTCGTCCTCCTCCTCCTCCTCCTCGGCCGCCCTCTTTCTGTTCTCCTTCTCCTTCTCCTTCTTGGCCAGCGCCTCGAGGTAGCCTTCCGGGTACTGCGGGAGGGTGGACGGCCGTGAGGAGCAGGCTGGAGCCGTGTGCCCCGCCCCGCGCAGCCCGGAACCCCAGGGGGTTGGAGACCAGGGACCGCCCCACCCCACTCACACTTCCTGCCACCTCCCTTCCCCCCTTCCCCAGGCCCCACACCATCCTAGCTGCCTGGACCCCACCACCACCTGGCAGACGGCCTCAGCTCTGCCTCCTCCACTCACTCAAGCCTGGAGCCCGAGGCAGTGACTGTCACCAACCAGGTTCCCAGGATAAAGGGCTAAGCCGCCCTGGCAGGGTGGAGGTGACACATCAAATGAGACAGTGGTCCAGCCGACGTGATAACCTCACTATCTTTATTACTTCCATTAGGGCAGGCAAACTTTCTCAAGGGGCCAGGTGGTATACCGTCTAGCCCTATGGGGACACCGGGCTCTGCTGTGGCCCCACAGCAGGCAGAACCCACAGGCGCACGAAGGGACTCAGCTGCGTCCCAAGAAAACTGCCTTTACCAACAACCAGCCCCAGCCCAGGGCCTCAGCGCACCAACGAGCCGGCTTTGATGAGCATGGGCTCCTGCGGATCCTAACAGGCCACTCGGTTACAGCCCCATCTCTGAGGCACCCAGGGTCATGCCCGATTCCAAAATGTTTCAAGAAATCTCCAACCTCCTTTAAAGCAACACTAAGTTGCGATGAAGACTGAGATCCTAAAGAAAAACCCTGCTCCCACCAGGACGTTCCCAGCCCACGGCTGTTTTTCTCCCCAATTCCGCAGCTTCTGAAATTCCCTGTGGTACAAACTTATGTTCAAAAGACACCTCCTGCGACCCCCCCAAGGGGCAGGCACTTTCAGACTCTCAGTGGCAATTAAGATTCCTTAAATAGTCTCACAACAGTTATCAGCTGTACAGCACCTCACCACGGCGAACAGAAAACACCGTAATTACAGTGCCAAAAGCCATATTCCGGCACAGGCTGAATTCTCAGAAGGCGGAAGATTCCATTTCGTAAAGAGGCGAGCCGGTGGCTGGGAAGGATCACCTCCTTACCTGTACACCTACGGCTCTCCACATTCTTCCGGTTTCAGTGGGGATTTTTGGGGAGAGGCTTCTAATTTAATTTCAGACACACCCACATACTAACACAGCTACAATAAGTCTGGCTCTCAACTCTAAAACCACGAATGCAAAGGCACAGCACGATCTGCCCATCCCCAAGGCCCACTGGCTACAGAACTGAAATGGGGCGGCCGGCAACCGTGGCCAGCTTGGTGCCTGGACGTCATGCAGGAGAGAAACCCAGGAGAGCTTCCAAGACGAGGAGGCAGGCTTCGGCTGGCTGAGCGCTCACCGCCCAGCCGTCCTTGGGGCTGGCTCCTGCCGTGATCCCCAGCGACCAGCCAGGAAGACAAGGCTCTGAGCAGCACTGCAGGCCCAGGTCGCACGGGCATCAGCTGCCAGGTGGGCCAGGGGAGTCCAGAGCTGGGCCCCCGGCCCCCACGAGCCCAGCCTGGACGCACCTGCATGGTCAGCCCCAGCTTCTTGATCCGGTCCTTCCCCTCCTTGGTCCAGGGGCCGGGTTCATTGTCATCCCTCCGCAGGAGATAGCGCCACACCAGGAAGCCAGACTTCCCCTTCTCCGGCCAGTACCTCACGACCTGCGGGGCGGGAAGGTGGCCGTCGGGATCTGGGACTCTGGGACAGGGCGGCCGGGGGCGCGTAGGGGCGGGGCGGGGCGGCCGGCTCACCTTGTAGATGCCGTCGTACCGGTTGCCCTCGGTGGGCGCGTACTTGCTGTGCTTGCGGCCCCTGACATTGCGCACCACGCGGACCGGCTTCCCCGACCGCCAGTCCTTGGCCTCCGCCCCCTTGCGGTCGTTGATGGGGGCGCTGCAGTTGAGAGCCAGTGCCCTGTGGGGACAGCGGGGCCATGGCTGTGGGTCACACTACGCCCCCCGAGAGGAGGGCCGCACCCTAAGCCCTGGGACCTATGCACGTGGCCTCCTTTGGAAAGAGGGTGCTCGCAGATGGACTCGAGTTCAGAGGTCGGAATGGGTGAGGGGACCCCACATCCAATGACTGGTGTCCTTATCAGAAAGAGAGACAGACACAGAGGGGAGGACACCCGTGAAGATGGAGACAGAGACTGGAGTGCTGCGGCCACGAGCCAAGGGACACCAAGGACGCTGGCGGCCACCAGAAGCTGGAAGAGGAAGAGACAGGAAGGACCCTCCCACAGAAACTTCAGAAGGAGCCGGCCCTGTGACACCTTGATTCTGACTTTGGCCCTGCAGAAACGTGCAAGAATAAATTTGTTTAAAACCACCTAGTCTGTGGTATTTTGTTACTGGAGCTGCAGGCCACTGACACGCCGAGTGGAAAAGGGGCCACAAAGACAGGTGGCAGCAGACACGGGGGTCGGGGGACAGCCCTGGCCGGGCAGGGTGAACCGCACAGAGGCCGGGTCAGCTCTGACGCCTTAACCGGCTGGGAAAGGGACAAGAGCTGCAACTATGCGGCTGTTTTCTAGGCAGAAACATCACTTTTTAGAAAACACATTTCTTAGACTTTTGTGTCCAGCTTGTATCACTTAATGTTAGCTTGTACACAGTTCATCATGTTAAACCTTTTCTCAAAACGCAATTTTTAACAGCTACTGAAATTAAAATGCTCTGCCAGACAAACGAACGATGAACCCTTCCCTTAGGCGTTTGTACGCTGATATTTTGCGGTTTTACATAACAGTGTGATAAATACACCTGTAAGAAGTTTCACCCCATATCTCATAAACACTTTTAATTTTTAAGAGCTTTCCAGAAAAATGGTACCAATTTGTATGTCTGGCATCTCTCGACATTTTAAAATTTCTGGCCAACGTCACGGGGGAAATAAATAATAGCGCCACACCATCGCTTCCGTCTGTACACTTCGATTACTAAAGTTGAACAGTTTTTCGTGGTTATTGGAAATATCCATTTCTTTTGTCAATAATCTGCATGCCCTCTGTTAGTGCTCATTGATTTGCCACAGCTCCTTACGCAGGAGGACGTAACGATTACATGTCCCCCAGAGAGCCATCTGCTTCGTCATTTTACTTACGGGTTTCACTGATGCAATCTATAATGTTTATGTCATCAAATCTGTCTCTTCCTTTGGACTTTATGATACTCTTTATACTTAAAAGGTTCTCCCCCTTTCTGCAATTAGAGGTCAGCAAACTCTAACCCACCGCTTGGTCCTACAAATAGTTTTATTGGAACACGGCCATGCTCCTTCACTTACGTAAGCTCTGCGGACGCTTTTGTGCTCCGGTGGCTGATGTGAGTGGCTGCAACAGAGACCATGTGGCCCACAAAGCCCCAAAGATTTATCATCTGGCCTCGTAGGGGAAATAGTTAATGTCTCTGAATGACTCATGAGATTTTAGCGGACAGAGAAGGGAAGAAATAGTCAGCATCCTTAGGTTCCGCCAGTCTCAATGAGGATCCAGCTTCCTGGACGTGACACCCCAAAAAAAGAACCAAACCCCCTTCCCTCCGCGTAGCCACCAGACGGGGCAGAGCGAGCCAGTGAGAAAATGAAATGTGGTTTCTGCGAACCTGTTGGTGTTGGTGAGCTTCTGATCGCAGGACTGTTCTGCAGTCCGCTTGTTGCCGGAAAGGTCTCGACCACCGCTCCCTGTGTAGGTGAACGAATTCCCGTGGTCCTGAAACAAAAGGGGCAAGGTGACGCCCCCCGCGGGGCGGGGCCTCCCGGAAAGCACGCCCACTGTC
>NW_024347793.1:923877-925043 GCF_902729225.1 Pteropus medius | reverse complement strand
CAATTAGAAAATAAATACCAGCCCCCCCAAGCCCCGCTTACCACGTCATCTTCGTACCCCCCGGCCAGGACCAGGGAGTACGCCCCGTCATTGCTCCGGCCGTGGATGCCTGCGACGTGAGGTCGATGGACCCCTGACTCGCTGACCTGCGGAAACCACCGAGAAGCGAGTGGCACCTTCTGGCCGGCGCCTGTAGAGACGCTCAACCCCACACGCCCTCTGCCGCCTGCAGAGCCGGCAGCCTGTGACACGCCTGTCACGAGACCCTCTTCCCCGACAGCACGGGCCGCCACCTGCTCGAGGGCTGACGGCCCCGGGCGGAGGGGCCTCCGGACGGCAGTGCCCGTCTGCCAGTACCTGGACTCTGAAGCGCCACATGGTGCCCACGGGGATCCCCGGGATGGGTCCGTAGTGGTTGGATGGCACGATGGTGCACTCCTTGGTGCGCCCCACACACGCCATGCCCTGTCCGTGCCAGAAACAGAGCGGAGAGCAGCGTGAGCAGACGCGGGGCGCGGGGGGTGCGGGGTGGCTGGGGCGCACGGGGCGAGGGCCACCTCACCTTGCCCCAGTCCCGCTGTGAGGACGACGTGGCCGACGCCATCTTCGCCTTCTTCTTACTCTCTTTCAGCTTCTCTCCGGCCAGCACCACCTCGCTGGCGTCATTTCGACACTCAGGACAGTACCTGTGACGACACGGACATCACCCCCTGCCCTCGGCCCGCCCCGTGCCCCAGTCCTGCAGACACGACTGGCTCCTGCCACCCTGTGCTGTCCAAGACACGGGGCCACTTAAGCTTACGCTCACGAAGGAATCCCTGCTCCTCGGGCGTACACGCCGCACCGAGTGAGGCGGCCACACGTGGCGAGAGCGGTTGCGTCACCGCAGGACCTGCCACTGCACAGCCCCCCGCCCCGCCCCCGCGGGGACGCTCCCGCGGCTCCCAAGTGCAGGAACGCCCCGGCCGGGGTGTGGGGACCTCACTGCCGTGAACTCAGTTTCCCCGGCTCCACCAGGGCTGGGGCGTGGACAACGGCCACTTTCGAGTTGCAGGACAACTCTGTTGACAGGTTAGGGTCCTCGGACCAGAGCCTGACGCAGCGTCACCCCTGCGTCACATCTGCGGTCACCGTGGGCGGCGGCCGGCTCTGAGGCGGTGCCACGC
>NW_024347793.1:872606-923824 GCF_902729225.1 Pteropus medius | reverse complement strand
GGCCCAGGCCACATCGGAACTCAGGACAGTCTCTCACCCCGTTTCCGGCTCCGCCCCTCGTGGGTTGGCCAGCGGACAGACGACGCTGGCACCCGCCAGCCCCTGACCCGGACGGCAGCGGCCGAGGCGTCACTCACCACTCGTCCTCCTTGGGGACGCTGCTGAGGGGCGGGCAGAGGCAGTAGGTGTGAAAGGCCATGTCGCACTCGTCGCAGAGGAGCTGCTTGTCGGGGTCCTGCTTGCCACCGCACAGGCGGCAGGCGCACACACGGCAGGCCTTGCTCTGGTCGTCTCTGCAGTGCTTGCAGGACGGCCCGCTCTTCCCTGCACACGGGAGCCGGGGTCACCGCGCGCAGGGCCGCCCGCGGGCTGCAGCCCCGCCCACCCCCGGCGCGAAAGGCGCGGGCAGGACCCCAACTCACTCCTCAGCGGGTGCTCGGCCACGGGGCCCCCCTCGCCCGGGCGCTCGATCTTGAAGACCTCGTCCACGAAGATGATCCGGCAGTCGTTGAGAGAGTTCTCCCTGTGGGAGACCGGCCGTCAGGGCTCGCGGGGGGCTCGGCCGCCCCGCACGACCTCCGAGCACGTGAACCCGAGGTTCCGACCGTCTCAGGAACAGGCCTCGTGAGCCTTGGGCGATCACCTGCCTATTCCCCTAGCCAGTTCGGCTCCTACGAAATCAGACGCAGGGGGGAGGAAGCAGCACCCAAAACAGTTTCGTCACATGATGCGCTGAGAATGAGTTCGAACCCTTGGGCAGGCAAGGCCAGTTAAACAGGGCCCATCATGAGAAAACCATCAAGGTGAAGTCTGTCCGATGTGCCTATGCCAAAACACAAAAGCTCCTCCAAGTTCAAAGGGCCCCAAGGGGTCGATGTGACATCCACATCGGCAGCTGCGGTGCAGGCTGAGGGGGAGCCACACGCACACACCGCAGGTGTGACTCCACGTTTCCTGGTAACCGCTTTCAAAAGGAAGAGAGAACTAATTTAAATGTGTCTTATGTAACCCGAGGTGGACAAATATTTCAACACGTAATCAATGGTCAAGAATTATCAGTGAGCTTTTCTACAGTCTTTTTCGGCACTAAGTCTTCAAAACCCAGCCTGCACTTGATGCTCAGGGCACTTCTCAGTGTGTCCTGGCCGCATCTCGAGGGCTCGGCAGCACATGTGACCCACGGCTACGGCACGAGACAGCACAGGTCCCAATCTACCGCCAGTTCGCAGGAAGCAGTTCACAGTGGGGACAGAGGAGCAGAGGGAACGACGCCGTGGGGCGTAGGTGGCAAAACCCAGACTGCGTGACACCCAGGTTTGCTCGTTAATCGTTAAGAAAAAGGGGCCAAGAAACCTAAAGATGAAAAAGAGATTTAAAGATACGTGGACACTACTTAGATCCTGATCAACAAATGGCTTAAAAAAAAAGTGAGGTAATTGGAAGACTGAACAACGACTGAACACGCATTAAGAAATTACCGCTAATTTTTAAGTTGCGATAATGGCATTGTAACTACCTTTCTTCGAGAAACATTTTTAAGAAATACGTTCTAAAATATTCATGAATAAAATGATTCGATGCCTGGGAGTTACTTCAGGGTGGGGATGGTGGCATCCTCAGACGAAGGAAAATTAAAAGACTTCTCTGCCGGCAGACCCACTCACAGAGCATAACGCACGGAAGTCCTTCAAATAGATAGGAAATTATAAAGGAAAGACTTCTGGAGGAAAAAGGAAGAAAGAGCAGAAATATGGATAAATATAACTTATTATCCTTAGGAGTTTCCCACACCAGGTGATGACTGAAATAAAAATCTTAACACCACCCGATACACTCAATACAATAAGTGACAAGAAAGAGACCAAAGTCGAAGAAAGGTTTCTAACCCTTCAAAGTGGTAAGTGACACCAGTGTGTCACATGTTTATAGGGTAAAGTCCCGAGAAAACACTAGGAAAACTATACAAAGTCATTGCTCCAAAGACTGAAATAAATCAAGACAGAATCCTAAAAAACATTTAAGTAGCCGCCAGGAAGGACAGAAAGAGAGAAACAGAGGAACAAGAAACAGAAAACAAATAAAAAGACACACTTACCCCTAACATACCGATCATTATTTCAAATACAAATGGTCTAAATATGCTAATTAAAAGGCAAAGACTAGCAAAGTGGATTAAAAAAGTGACCCGTTATATGCTATTTATAAGAAACGCACTTCAAGTTCAACTACATAGGTTGAAAGTAAAAGGATCAAAAAAGATACATCATGCAAATGTAAACGTTAAAAAAAAAAGCAGGTGTGTTCAAATACACACACCTCAGGTGAAGTAGACTTCGGACAAAGAATGTCGCTAGAGACGAGGGGCATTGCGTAATGGTAAAAGGACCGTTCGCAGAAAGACATCCTCACCAAAAAACAGCCTCTTCCTTAAGAAGCCGAGAACTAGACAAATCCAGTTACAGCTGGCGGTCCGACTCCGACGCCCCCCAACACTGACAGAAGCACCGGACAGAAAACCCACCGGAATCGGAAGACAGGAACAGCACCATTGACCAGCAAGCACGCTCTGCTACAACAGGAACTCAGGACAGTCCCTCGCATTCCGCCCGGCAAGAACACACGCTAACGACCGTGGAAGTCCGCCAATACAGGCCCTGCTCTGGGCCCCAGGACAAAGTTCAACGAATTTAAAAGAACCGAAATCATATAGAGCATGCTCTCTGGACATGAAGAAGACGAACTACGAATTAATAACAGAGAGGCGACGCAAAGGTCTCTCAAACACTCGGCAATCAAGCACCGCACCACGAAATGAGCCAGGAGTCAAGAGCAAATCTCAGAGGAAATAAAAGGAACAGAACTGAGTAACGAGAGAAGAAACCTCGCGGCATGCGCGAGTCAGGCGGAGGCGAGGGGGGTCCCTGGCACCCGCACGCTCGCTGGAGAAGGAAACGCCTCGGATCGCTAGTCTGAGCTGCCGCCTCCAGAGACGACGAGCAAACTCAGCCCACGGCAAGGAGGAGCGGGGGCAGCACAGGGGTGAGGGCAGAAGTCAGGGAAATCGGAAACAAAACAAACAAACGAAAAACAATGAAACAAAAAGCTGGTCATTTTTAACGACGTCACCGCAGCTCCTCCCTGGTGTCCCTGCGGCCGCACTGCACCCCCACCCACCCACCAGCATGCTTCTCTCCAGCGCCACACGCTCCAACCGCTGCCGGCAACGGGGACAAACACGGGACCCATTCCGCCCCCACCACACTGGACAGCGGAGGCTCCCATGTGGACTCCGCCCTTCTGCCCTCCTGCCACCCCCACCCACGGGTGGGGCTGCCACCCCCACCCACGCCCCTCTCCCGTGACCTTGGCACGGGCCGCGTCTGTGTTTAAAACGTTTTTGCCCAGATTTTCACATCTGTGTTCTATACAGAAAATAGAATATCATTCATCCCCAAAAGAGGTAGGTTCTGACACGTGCTGCTACCTAGACGGACCTGGAGGACATTACGCCCAGTGAAATAGCCAGACACAGGACAAATACCGGAGGATCCCACTCACAGGAGGGCCATAGAGGAGTCAGATTCATAGAGCAGATGCTGGAGGCGGAGGCTGAGGCGAGAAGAGGCTGAGAAAGTGAGTGTGTAATGGGGACAGTTGCTGTTTGGGACGAAAACAAAGTTCAGGAACTGGAACAGGGCTGATAGTTGGTACCCAATGCCACTAAACTGTACATTTAAAAATGGTCAGGATAGGTTTTGTGTTATGTATTATTTTAACACAGAAAGAGAGACAGAGACAGAGACAGAGAAAGGCAAAGTAGAACGGGGCCTGGCAAACATGTTCTGCAAAGCACGAAAGAGAAAGTGTTCTTGGTCTCTTTCCCAAATACTCAAATCTGCCAACACAAAAGGAGCCACCGATAATAGGCAAACAGATGGGCGCAGCTGTGTGCTGATAAAACTTTATTCGCCAAAACAGGCAGGGGGCCGGATCTGGCCTGGGGAGGGCAGACTGCCTACCCGGATGTGGAGCGCGCCACTGTGGTCTGTTTATTGATGTGCACGTTCACGCTTGTTTACGCACAGGATGTCCCCGGAAGGCGCCGGAACAGGCATGTCGCCAGAAAGGAGAATGGGGGTGGCCAGGCAACAGAGAGGAAGGAAAAATGTTCACTGTGGCTCTCCTACCTTCTAGATTCTGATGCACTTAAAGTTTTTACCTATTTGCCAGATCTACGACGACAAACAAAAGAGCACAAGGAAGGCTCGCATCTCCAGCCTGGCCGAGAGCTGCTCCCGGCAGGGGCACGGTGTCGGGAGATCACCTGGGGGCCCAGGGAGGTGTGGAGCCCGGAGGCGGAGGGGGCTGCGGCCCTGCAGAGGGCGCTGCCCGGACGGCCACTCACCCGAGCCGGACGTTGGCGTACAGCTCCCGTGCTGTGCGGGTCTCGCGCTTCCGCAGGATCTCGGCGTCGTACCAGAAGCCCCGGTCCTTCGGGTTGTCAGGGTTGTAGTTGAGCATGACCTCCTGGCCCACCTCCAGCTCCTGCCACTTGAGGATGTGCCGGGCGCGGGCCCGGACGTCCTGGGAGCTCATCTGGACCACCCCGTTCTCCGGGTAGCTGCGGGGAGAGCCACGTTCAGACCCCAGGCGACGCCCACCGCGAGCCCTCCGCGGAGAGACAGGACACGGGTCTGAGTTCCTCTCGCCATGGCAGCTCGCAGAGTCCCCTCCCCCACCATCTCACATGCTGGTGTCGGAAATTCACAGGTGCAGAGGACACACTTCAATTACAGACGGTGTTGAGGGCTGATGCATGTCCCCCGAAAAGGTAAATCGGAGGCCTAATCCCTGGCACGTGGGAATAAGGCCTTATCTGGAAGTAGGGTCTTCGGGAGTGTTAATTTGATTACAAATTAAGATGAGGTTACGCTGCCTTAATCCGGTGTGACTGGTGCCCTTGTAAGAGGGAGTCACAGACACACAGGACACAGGAAGACGGAGACAGCAAGTGGAGCGACGTGGCCCCCAGCACCGGGCTGCCGGCCAACACCAGAAGCTGGAAGAGGCGGGAAGGGCCTCCTGCAGCTTGCGGAGCAAGCGCGGCCCGCTGCCGCCCTGGTCCCTGGTCGTGGACTCCCGGCTTCCGGAACCGTGAGAACGAGGTTACTGTAAACCACCCGGTCTACGGCCCTAGGGAAGCGATAGAGAAATGGGGGAGGGGGAAGCCTGAGCTTTCTCCAGACGCACGTATCAGAAAGGGTTTCTGCAGAGGGACGGCCGTCACCTCATTTACGTTAAGTAGGATGTGTCAGAGGTTAGAACACAGCAGGTCATCTTGAACGTGCGGGAATAGTCCAGCAGCCTCGAAAAGGCATAAAATAACGGCTGGAGGAAACACGTTGTCAGGACAGAGTGAATCTCGACTGCAAGGGGGACAAGCCCAAGATCAGCAGCATCACCGGGATGAAGGTGCCAAGCTCTTCCGGTGAAGGGCCAGACAGCAAATAAGCTGGAAGGTCTCTGTCACGAACACTCAATTCTGTTGCTATCGCCAAGAAAGTGGTCACAGGTAATATGGAAATGGATGGGCGCTGACGTGTTTCAATAAAGTTTTGTTTACAAAAACACAAGGTGGGCCAGACTTGGCCCTCGGGCTGTAGTCTGCAACCCCCTAAGCAAGAGGAGAATCTTGCATATACTGTGATTCACTCATTCAGTTACTCTAATTGTTTTTACAGAGCTAGGCTTAGGACGTGCCCAAGACCAGAGCAGGCAGTAGGGGCCCCACAGAGAACCAGAAGAAGCCCCGAGCCCCCAGAATGTGATGCCCACGGGCAGGCATGCTTGCCCCCCGTTATGGACTGCATGGTGTCCACCCCCAATTTCACATGTTAAAGTCCTGATCCCCAGAGTGATTGTATTTGGGGACGGGGCCTTGAGGGAGGCAACTGAGCTTAAATGAGGTCATACTGCTGAGACCCTTAGCTGACAGGACGGTGTCCTTGTAGGAGACACCAGAGCTGGCTTTTTGTGGGTACAGAGGAAGGGCCACGTGACAAGGAGAGGAGATGGCTGTCCACGGGCGGGGGGTGGGACCCTCACAAGAACGAGAGCTGCCAAGCTTCCTGTGCAGAGCCAGACCCGCCAGCACCTCCAGCCCCCAGAACTGTGGAAAAGCGACGCCCGACATCTGAGACGCCAGGACGTGCTCTGTTACCGCGGTGACCCGAGGACACTGAGGTGCCCTCTGGGCTCTGACACAAGGCTCCCTGTGCCCAGCACAGGGCCTGGAACACAGTAAGCGCTCAGGAGCTACTGTCACATCCAGTGGGGGAGGGATGCCACGCTGGTTTCAGGCAGCGACACGCAGCGTGAGCGACACGTGGAGGAGACAGGACCTGGGCTGGGTTCTGACCGGCAGAGCAGAGTCTCCAGAGAGGCGAGGAGGGCTCGGCCTGGATCTGGGTCTCCATAGCACTGGGCTTCTAGGGGTGACCTCCTATGTGGTTTGGAAGCCTGAGGGTGGGGTCCCCAAATCCTGACCATCATCCCCAGGGCTGTGCCAAACCCCAGGTCTCACACAGGGAGCCAACGCTCCAAGCCCGCCTGCCTGCGGTGACACTCACTCGTCGTATTTCACGTGGTAAATGACGTCTCCTTCCGGTGCTGAGCAGGAGGCTGAGCTGCAGGGCTCGTCCTGGGCTGGCGCCCTCCTGGTCACCTTGACAACCTGCGCCTCAAACCATGCGCCCATGTTGGTGTCCCGAGCGTCGACATACTCATTGACCTACGAGAAGAGAGATAACTCTCGTCCGACCTGCAGCACTGATGAGGGCCCGCTTCTGACCCACGGGCCGATGCCTGGGGCCTGGGACGCCAACTCGGTGCCTGCAGGGCTTCCCACTGTGGCGCTGTGGACATCTGGGGCCCGGCCGTCCACTGTCGGGCCGTCTTGGGCACCGGCGGTGCTGAGCAGCATCCCTGGCCCCACCCGTTCACTCAGGTCAGCAGCACCCCCAGTCATGACAACCGCAGATGTCCCCATCGTCCCCTGGGGGCAGGACTACCCTGCCGTGCTGCCCGAGGAGGCCGGAACGGCCCATTTTTCAAGAAAAGCTGAGGATCCAGATCGCTAGGTGAATTTTCGTCACATTAAAGGATGACGATGCCAGCGAAGCCAGAAATTCCACAGCCACTGCACAGAGCGCAGAAAGGACGCGCGCCGAACTGGACGCCCCCGGGGGAGGGATGGGGAGCAGCGCACGATTCTGCCACAGGAGCTTCCGGGGCTCGGCACGGCGGGACTGGGGTGCCCGCCACAGGGATGGAGGGGAGCGGGGGCCAGGGAAGGCAGAGGGCTGTGGGGAGTGCTCCCTGGGGGCGCGGAGACCGGCCGCCCCCACACCTTCCGCAAGGGCCTGGCCTCACCTTGTACAGGCCCAGCTCCGTGTCGTCCCACGCGTCCTCGTCCCCCTCGGCCGCCTTCCCGTCCGTCTCCACAGCCGCCTCGCCGCTGTTGGAGGACTTGTCCGACTCACTCTGGCCCAGGCAGCAGCCAGAGTCGGTGTCCGAAAGCTCAGAGTCCCTCTCCTTGCCGCCGCCGCCGCCGCCGCCACCAGGGGGCAGCACGAGGCTCTGCCGCACCAGGAGCTGGATGGTGTCATTCAGGCGGACGTCGTAGTCAAAGAGGGTGTGGCCGTCCTCCATCTGCAGAGACAGGGGACGGGGTCACTCCGCGCCAGACGTGCAGTGCGCATCTGTGGGCAGTGGGAACGGGCCCTGGGCAAAGGACCGAATGTGCCCTCGGGTGAGGGGACAACAAAATTCGCCCACTCCTGAGGGCGCACACGGCCATCCCTTCCGCAGGTCCCCAGTCCCTCTCAGATGAGGGCTCCTGGTGTCCTATGGTGACCGTCCCAAGCACATGGCATGGCCCCGCTGGGCTGTGGACACACACCGGGCGTCCCAAGGTTTACTTTATGTGTATTTTATGTTTTGCGACTTTTGTTACAGCAAACGTGAGTTGCTTTTATCACTGGTTCTCAGTCGAGGTGATCCTCAGGGGACAATGGTGTGCAATGTCTGGGGACATGTGTGGTTGTCATGGGTGAGGGGGACGCTCCTGCCATCAGATGGGTGGGGCAGGGATGCTGCTAACCCCCCAGTGCCTGGGACGGCCCCCCACAGTGTGACCCTGCCCCGATGTCGGCAGTGCGGGACGGGGCAGAGGGACCTGGCCTGTGTGAACCCGAGGAGGCCCCCCCAACCCCGCCAGCCTCCCAGGGAGGCTCTAGCTAGAGTTTTGCCCACTCAAGGCGCCTTCTAGGATCCAGTAACCCACCCCCTCTGTTAATGCCTTCGTGCTAACTCCACCCACACTGGTTGACTGCTAACAGGACCTGATGGCCAGCACAGCTCAGCAACTGGCACCCCTGGGTGTCACTCAGCAGGCGCGTGCAAAAAAGTTTTGTCATCTGAGCTGCATCCCAAAGCACCAAGGAGTCGCCTTTTATTAGAAACTGTCACATGGGAATGTGCCAGCATCCAGCAAGGACCTTGCAAGTCCGTCCTGTTTTATCTAGACCTAAGGCAGATCTCCATCCCTCCCCACACTGTGACCCTGAGACCCGATCATGCTGTAGGGGGCCAAGCGGCATCCCAGCCCCCACCCACTTGGCGCCAGGAGCAGCCCCTAATTGTGATGACCACAGATGTCCCCAGGTGCCCAGTGTCCCCTGCAGGCAGAACACCCTGGTTTAGAAGGAGTGCCCTTAAAAAAAAGAGAAAGAGGAAAACATACACAAAAGATCAATTTTCCTTCCTTCCCAATTTTTACCAAAAGCTGGCGGGTTCAAAGGACTGGTTGCCATTAATACGTCAACCGCACAGTGGAGGCCAGTTCCACGTCCAAGGTCATCCTTCACCACAAACCTGAGAAACTGATGGGTGATGACCCTCTCGCCCGCTGACGCATCCGAACACCTCGACACTCGCCTACAGCCACAGGGGCCACCTGGATTTCCAGTCCCACTCTACCTGCTCACCCAGCAGGGAGTGAGAGCTTCCGACGTGCCTGGCACGGCCCAGGTACCACAGGGAGGACAGGGCGAGTGAGACATGGCACCAGTTCGACACGGGGCCACAGAGAACAGCCATGACACCAGACAGAGGTGACAAGGACGGGAAGAGACAAGTCAACCTGTACACCCATGTTCACAGCAGCCTGTGTCATGATAACCCGGGGTGGAAACAGCCCGGGTGTCCACTGACGGACAAATGGAGAAACACGAGGTCGTCTGTCCACACACTGCGGTGTCACTCGGCCGTGACAGGCGTGAAGCACGGACACTTGCCACGTGGACAAGGCTTGAGCGCACGCCACCCAGTGAGAGGAAGCAGACGCAGACGCAGAGGCCACATGGCAGTCCCATGGATGGGACATGTCCAGAGCAGGCACATCCCCGGAGACAGGGCTCGGGTTAGTGGTCATCAGGGGCTGGGCGGGGGGAGAGAAAGGGGATGGGGGCATGACAGCTAAAAGGCCCAGGGCTTCTCTCAAAAAATGTCATAAAATTTACTGTGGTGATGGTTGCAAACCTGTGAAGAGAGCGGAATATTGAACTGCACATTTAAATGGGTGAATTGTACAGCATGTGAGTTCAATCTCAACAAAGCTTTTAAAAGGAAAAAAAAAAAGTCTACGAAGGCTACATGTGATTCCAAATACAGACAGTCCCCAACTTACAACGGTTCCATCTACGATTTTTCAACTTTACGGTGGTGTGAGAGCCACACACAGTCAGTAGAAGCCGTACTTCTAACTCTGAATGCGGGCTAGTAAGACGCGGCCGGACACTGTCCCCAGATGCTGGGCGGTGGCACGGGTGAGCACATTTGTGAGAGGCTGCACTGAGCCGCGACATTTGGTGGATTAGGCGCATGTGCATTTGCAATTTACGGTACTTACAACTTACGATGGGATTATCGGGACGGTAAATCAAGGAGCACCTGCATACGACACTCTGGAAAAAGCCAAACTATGGAGATAGTAAAAGGATCAGTGGTTGCCGGGAGGGGGAGGGGGATGAATGGGGCACGGGTTAAGGATACTCTGCCCGATACCGCAGTGGTGGGCACACACTGTACAGCTGTCCAACACCAGGAGTGACCCGTAGTGTCAACTATGGACGCTGGGTGATCACGACGCGTTGGTGTGGGCTCATCCATCGTGACATGTGCTCTGCTCTGGTGCCTGACGTCAACTGTGCGGGGAGCTGTGGGGGGTGGGGCACATGGGAAATCACTGAACCTGCCTCTTAGTTTTGCCGAGAAGGTAAAATTGATCTAAAACATAAAGTTTATTAATTTGCAAAAAAAGATGGAGAGAGACAAGTGTCCCCAGCATAACTGTGACAGGAAAATCTGCAGAGGTATTAAAATCGCCAAATGGTAGTGAAAAGGATGAATAAGACGCTCACACTCTGGGGCCCCGCATCTCCCCAGTTAGGCAGACACCCCATGATTCGGAGCCAGAGCATTCCCTGTGGCGGGGTCCTGGGCACAGTGGGGCGATGAGCAGCATCCACAGCCTCTACCCACACATGAGGTCAAGAGCATCCCAGTCGTGACAGCCACAGATGTCCCCAGACATGGCCCAGTATCTCCTGGGGGGCGGAGTAGCCCCCTGAGAACCAGTGACTAGAGAGACTCTCACATGTGTACTCGAGGGACACGAACGTCAGTGTCCCTAGCACGTTCACGGCAGCATTACTTGCAAACAAAAGTGACTTTTTCTCACAAAGGACCATTTCTCACAAACAGTGGCTTTTTCTCACAGCTGCATGACAGGGAAACGCAGCAGTGACCCCACACACATCAAAAGAGACGAGGACGGCTTCAGAGGACAGGAAATAAACCCGGCCACCTGACTATGACAGCCAGCGGCAGAGCCGAGTCAGGATGGAGCACACGGTCAGCTTTCTGCTCCACACAGAGCAAGAGGCCGCGCTGGAGAGGAGAGGCCGGGGTGGGAGACTGGGTGGCCGGCTGGGAGGCAGATGCACCGGAGTGAGCGCTGGGGGTGTGGGGTGGGGAAGGAGCCCCGATGTGGGCTCAGCAGGCACCGTGACACCGCCTTCCCCCGGTGAGCCCCTCGCTGGGCCTGACCCAGGCTGACGGCACTCCCACCTGCTCAGGCCCGGGCTCTGCGGAGGAGGGGACACGCCTCCCAGTGCAAGCGTGCGGGCAGTCACAAACGGGGCAGGGCAAGGGCGGGCAAGGGGGCACTAAGGCTAGGCCAGGCCGGCCCGGAGCGCCGCCTCCAAGGCATAATTCGTAAGCTGTTCCAGCGGCTTCCAGAGGCCCCTTCCGGAACTTTCCAGAAGGGCCCTGCAGTCAGCAGGAAGAAGCTTGCACAACTGTTCACTGTGCTGACGGGGGGGGCGGGTGTGCGCACGTGCGCCCCTCTGCCCTCCCCGGCCCCCACTTCCCCAAAGCTGTGTGGCCCATTGCGGGAGAGAGGTTAGGCCCGGCCTGCCTAACGCCAGCAAGTCCGTGGGATGCAATGGAACCATCCAAGTTTGGGGTTGGTACCGAGATCCTGAAATCCCAACCGAGGCTAATGACATCAATAAGAGCATCGAACTGAGTGACGATGAGCCTCACTTGACGCTAGAAATTACAACGTTAAAATTAAACCTGAAGTTAAAATCCTGTACGACCAAAACTCCCACTGAAAATCCCTTAACTTGCATGTAGTAAAGCATGTACAGCTATCCCTAGGTATCCATGGGGGACTGGGTCCTGGACCCCCGAGGACACCGGAGTCCCTCACGCAGAACGGTGCAGCATTTGTCCACGACCCGTCTGTGCACGAGGCCGCGTACGGCACTTCGTGCACGGGGATTCGGTGTCGTGCTCGGCGTGGGGCGAACCTGGGTTTTGCCTGTATGTGGTTTGGGGCCGATCACCCTGTACTGTAGACTCAAGTCTGAGGACAAACTGCCTGCGCTATTTAAATTACGTCTCTCTCTCTCTAAACTGAGTATGCTTCCTGGGTGTTTGAAATTTTGCACCATGAGCATCACGTAAAACTGAAACAAACACATACACGATTTAACAACTAAGCGCCCAGTTCCTTTCGTAAACTTAGATTAAAAGCCTGCCATGCCGGCTTCTGCCCACTTTCTGCCTCTTGTGACATTCCTGGGGGATATTTCTCAGGGTGCCGAGTGCTGCCCAAAGACACAGAGGGCAGGTGATACATGCCACTGGGCTGGCATGTGCTGATTCCCCGACTGGCTGAGAGGTGGCACTCTGGGCGAGGGGCTATAACCCGGACCGCGGGGTCCACCCGAGGGTGCTGTGAGCCTCAAACCGAGATGGATCTCGAGCTGGAGGAAAGGAGCAAGCATCCCATGGCCCGACCACTGAGCCTGGGGGGAGAGAGGAAATGAGACCGCCGCCTCTCCTCCTGGGGACACGGCCCCGGCCCCCCGCCTTCCCACGTCAGGAAGCAGCACCCCAGACGTGGCAGAGATACAACTGTCCACTTGGGAAGGAGAGCACAGAGTGGACGGCACCTCCAGGACAAGCATGTCCCTCACCTCCTAGCCCCGCAGGGACATGGAGGGCGTGTCCGGCATGACAGTGAACTCTGCCCTTTGACCCCAGGGGGCCACAGTTGAGGACATGCCCTGGAGCAACGTTTCGGCAGGGCAGTCTCACAGGGGTTCGCCGGCACCACGTGACAGGACCCACCATGCCCTGGCGCCTAGAGCGACGTGCAGCTGCGGGCTGCAAACGCAGCTGGCCCCCAGCTCTGCCCCTGGGGCCCTTAGCCACGTGGACGCGGGGAAAGGGGGCCTAAGACCCAACAGTCCGAGCCCCCTGCCCCAGGAAACTCCTGCGACACAGTACCCCGGGGCCTCTCCCAGCACACTGCATGGCAGTGCGTCCACTGTGAAACCTGGCTGCACAGCCCAGGGGCGGGATCCAAGCGTGGGTGACTGGCACATTGCGGCCAGCGTGACGCTTCTGCCGGCACCTGTTTTTGTAAATAAAAGGCACCGTGACCCCTAATGGAACACGCCCGTTCGCTTATGCTGTCGGTGGCTGCTTTCCCACTCCAGCGGTGGAGGTGAGCGGTCCCACAGGGACAAAGATCTACCCTCGGGCCCTTTACACATACAGTCTGCGGACCCCTGGCTTAGAGGGCGTGCCCTCCCGAGGAGACCCTCCCTCAAGCAGCCTGAAGGACGGGTCTCTGTGAGGGGACGGTCCTCTCTGCTGCCTAACCCTCTGGGAAGACAGGCAGCGTTCAGGAAAGATCAATAAACAGGGACGTTTGGTGGGGCACTGTGACATGAGTGACCCTCACAAGGCCATTCCGAGGACACCATTTCAGCGGATCTTTCAGATCGACATGAACACAGCTTTGAGGCCAGCAAAGCCAACTGAGCTGTTTTTCTAAAGTAAAATATCTGCTATAGTAATAGTTCTCAAGTACGGGTGATGCCATCCCCAAGGGGTTGTCATGACTGGGGGTGCTCCTGGCATTGCGTGAGTGGGGGCGGGATGCTGCTTCACACCCCACAGTGCCCAGGACGGCCCCCCCACAGTGCCCTGGCCCTGACGTCAGCAGTGCAGGGGGAAACTGAGCCTGGTTATTGCGTCTTTAACGTGAGTCAGGCGTGGGGCTTGTTACCTCACTGAATTCTCACCGTGCCACAGGTGGCGGGTCCACAATCAGCCCTGTCTGAACAGTCACCAGCCAGGCCGCTTGGCCCGGGGATCGGTGATTGTTACTTTAAACACAAAGCATTGTGTCCGAGCTTCGCCACGAAGCTGTGCCACGAATGACAGCTATTGTTATTTTTACGGGCAGCCAGAAAACAGCCGCCAGATGCCGCTCCCCTTGCCCAGGCTGGGCCTGCCGCCCCAACTCCCTTCCCCCATAAGTTCCCTGCATTTCCGCCAATCAAGCGACATAACCGCCAACCTATTCAGCTTAACAAGGCGCCACGAAACCCTCCCATATCCTGAAGACTCAGCTATATTCTGCTTTATGGTCTTAGTCAATCTCCCCGCAGACCTTGGACTGCTGTGCATGTTTCTTCAACAGGAAAAAAAAAAAAAGGATCAGTACACTCTTCCAGAACATTCTGGAAAAACAAGAGCTCTCTTGAAGCCGCTGGAAATTGCACTGCTTTCTCTCACTGTTAGTCCGCTCCGTTCGAAGACTTTACTCGCTTTAAGCTGCTGCCTTTGTCCCCCACCCCCTGTCACTGTCCACACCTCCCAGCGGCCAGGCCAGTTCCGGGCCAGGCAACCTTGGGGAAATTGCATCAGGCTGAGGCCTGGCTTCCTCACTCGGAAGACAGAAATGACCGCGCACTCCCTCAGAGTTCCCAGGTGGGGCGCGGTGCCGGCGGCAGGAGCCGGGGACGAGGGCACCTCCTGGCTAAGAGCCTTGCCCCTCGTCGCCAACAGCCCCCAAGTTCAAGGCACGACGCACGCGCAGAAACGCACGCGGGCCCTGCTGTCATCATCGTGTTCTGCGCCTTACACAGATGTCACCAAGACTTCTGAATGGATCGAACACTACGTGACGAGGGAAGGGAGACACGGGTGTGGTCACGTGGGTGTGGACATTTGTCCGAACTCCAAGGGGTCTGCTTAAGATGTGTGTCTCACTATATGCAAATTTCACCTAAAAACGATTTCCGCGAATAGTGAACTCTCGTTAATGACAGGCACAATGAGTGTTTAGGACTGACGTGAACTTACTTTGAAATGCATTCCCAAAAATAAAACAGGTTGGCAGACGGGCAGAGAAAGCTGAGAGCCGCATGATAACGCAACCACACAAAACGTCAGTGGTAAAATCCATGGCTGGGTGTTTGTGTTCATGGCTCTTTCAACTTTTCTGCGTGTTTGAATTGTCAGATTAAAACGCGCAGTGCCTGGCACACGGCAGGCACTCAAATATATGCTCTCCTTGAACCGGAGAGGACTCGGCCCAACCCGCCTTTGAACTACACCAAGAACCGTTTCGCAGGCACACGCAGGTTTTCAAGAACTCTGAAAGGACCTCCTGCTGAGTGGCAAATATGGACCGAGTGGCAAATCAGAATCGGCGTGGACACCACGAAAATGAGCCACTGTGGGAAGAGGCAAAAGACAGATCGGCCCAGTGGGCTCCACTCCCAGCCCCCCTTTCTCAGCGCGCACGCGACCGCACAGGCCCCAAGTGCGCAGGACCAGCTCTCCCTCCCCGGGCGGAGCAAGTTCACTCAGGTTGAGATGTTCGAGTCACCCTGTCTCTCACAGGAAGGAGGCCAGAGGTCTCCCGGGGCTCCGCAAGCCGGAGAAATTAATCATCACATCTTGCTTTGCGTAAGTGCGCCGGATCCTCCCAGCCCCCAAAATCGTGGCCAGGCAGAGCGTTTATTTTCCAATCTAGACACCAGATGGCGGCAGGATCCTGTTCAAAATGCAACAACAAAGTCGGGCACACACGGCCCAACTGAAGACTTTCAGTCCAGTTCGCTGCCGTCGCTGCAACCCACCCAGCTCCGGGACAGTCCCAGCACACGGGACCGTCACGTCGTTGTACCCTCACTTAGGGAAACCCCACTCCCAGTACACGTCCCACCGTCCCCCCCAAAGACACCCACAAAACTGGAAACCCCCAGTGCCACTGGAGAAAGCGTCCCAATTGTGGTCAGCCGCTAAAGCAAGGGTGGCCATTTTAAATGCTACGAGGGGCTGGAGAGAGAGCACAGAGGAAGGAAATCGAGGAGCAGCGGGGCCGCAGACCCCAGGAAGCGCCAGCCCCTGCTCACAGGCGGCCCTGCCCAGAGCGGCCGGGCGGGCGGCGGAAATGCCTCATCTGCAGGCACCGTCTCCAGCCTCGGAAGGAGCTAATCCAAATTTCCAGAAAACAGCCCCTGTGCGATCAAATGCTAAATAGGCGTGGGCCGTGGGCCACCGGTGCATCTCAAAGAACTGGTCTCTCCTGTCCTAGCGTTTGCGAAACAGAGTCTAGGTTTTTCCTCGAAATTCATCGGCCCTCTGTCAGCCGCCTCCAACTTCTTTTTCTAGAGATTTTCAGGGAGGCCTCAAAAACAATAAGAGAAAAAGGGAGTTTTAAGAGCCCAAATGCTACAGATGCGAGTGCCAGCTGCCTGCCCAGTGTGTCAATCTGCGAGTTGAGCCTTTGTTCCTGGCTCAGGCGTCTGAGTTTTCTGCGGAGACGTGAAGCGGGACCAGGCGAGGGGGGAGAGCGGGTGTGCTGGTGGCCGCCAAGGAGCAACGCCTGGGCGAGACGAGAACAAAGGTGCTGAGCGGGCAGGCAGCCTGCGGGGCGGGTTTACCTGCTTGCCCCGGTAGAAGAGCCTCTGCAGGCCCGGCTCCACGTGGAACAGCTCCTGGATCTTCTTCCTCAGCTCTTCCACCTTGGTCAGCCTGGACAGCGAGTCCACGGTGTGGGCGACCTTCCCATCCATGGTGCGAACCTGGATCCACATGGCGTCCGCTGGTGCTGAGAAGGGCAGAAAACGGGGGCCTCGGTCAGTCCTGAGGCCGCCACCACCAGCCGGCCCTGCCATACTCGGGTCATCCTTGCTTTTGTCCAGTCCGTGGACACCAGGAAACTCTGGGAACGCCCTCTCAGGCCCCTTGTCCCCACAGACCGCCAGAGCTGGCACAGGGCCCAGCAGAGTAAATGAAGTAGTTAGTGCGTTAATGACTAGCACCGGTGGAGGGTTGAGGAGGAAGGGGAAATTAGGGGAAGGAAAACAGCACCTTGGACCACTCCGTCCAACCCACATCCCCCCCGTTTTCGGAGGAAAAAGACACCAACGTCCAGAGCAGGGCAGAGGACACCGCCAAACGGTGCTGGCCGAGTTCGTTCGTCCGTTCGTTCATTCATTCATTCATTCATTCCCTGGACTAATACTGACGCCAAGAGGGAAACCCAAAAGTCCGGCGCGGGTCGGAACTTCCTAAGTCCCTGGGAACTCAAGTAAGTGTGGCCGAAGGGGAAGAACGCCACCGGACACCAGCGAGCCCCCGACCCCCCGGCGCCCGCGGGCCCCTGTCGCCCCCCGCGCGCGTGCGCGACGCGTCCGGCCCGCCGTGGCCATGGCAACCGGCTGCCCCGTCCCGGCCACCCCGGGCACGCCGCGCGGCTCACCTCGGCCCCGCGGAGGTCCCGCACGCCAGCTCGTGCTGCCCGGACCCCGACCCACGGCCCCGGAACCCCCTCGTCCTCCCGCCCGCGCGGGCCAAGCCGGCGAGCCCACGCCCACCCCCACCCCCGGGACCGGCCGAGGGGCCCCTCGCGCCAAGTCCCGCCCCTCCACTCGGGCCGCCTCGATCATTGGCTCCGCGGCGCCCGGCCGCCCCGCCCCGCTCGCTCCCCATTGGCCCAGAGGCGCCCGGGGAGCTAAGGGCGCGCGAAATCGGGCTCGGGCGCGACAATTGAATCGCGGGGCGCCTGGCGCGCAGGCGCGGAGCCTGACATCCTCCCCTGCGGCTCGCCGGGCCCTCCCCCCGGCACAGCCGGCGCGACCCCCGCCGGGATCCCGGCATGTTCCGCTCGCGCGTGCGGGCGTCTGGAGCGCCCGGGGGCCACTCCCCAGGGCCGGCGGGGGCCGGGCCAGAGGCCGCCTGCAGGCAGCGCGGGCGCGGGGCACGCGTGCGCCCGTGCCGGCCGCGCGTCCCGGGCCGCTCCGGGACGTCCTGCAAAGTCTCAGCGCCGGCTGCGCCGGGTTCCCCACACCCCGGCCCGGGCTGGCATCCCGACCGCCGCGCTGCTCACCTCTCCGGCCGCTCCGACCACTCGCCTGCCCGCGCACCTGGCCCGGCTGGGGATGGCGTTCGCGCCGCCTGCGAGGCCCGGGCCCAGCGCGGACGTGCCTGCGGTCCGGAGCGCCCACCCGGCTGCCACTGCCCGCCGCGCTGCCAAGCTGCTCTGATTTTTCTCCCGCGAAAACTCGGCGTTTGGGAGTTGCGGGACCGCGGGAGGCCACGCCAGGGGCGGGCGCCTGCCTGGTGATTGGCCGCTGCGGTGGCGGGAAGCAAGAAAGGGGGTGGGGGGCGCCCCCGCCTCTGTCCACCCCCCCACACTCCGCCCAGCGGGCCACGGCCCCGCCCAGCGGTGCGCGCTCTGCTGGGCGCGCCCAGCGTGCAACGGGCCCCAGTGGCGGGTCCTGGGTCTCCCCATTATTCGTGCCCTCCAAGAGCCCCAGGGATTCCCTGTGGCAGGGATCCCCAGAGTAGAGACCCCCTGACCTACTAATTCCGTTCCTGGAGTCCCTCTCCCTGGGCACTCATTGACCAGGAGAGCAAGGCCGGAATCACTGTCTAAACTCTGCAGGAGAATGTGGGGGTCCCCCAGAAGACCGCCTGCACCCCTATGGCCAGCCCGATCGTCCCCAGCCCCACCCCCTAGCATCAGGTCCCTTCAGTGCTCACACTCAACCCACCCGCAGGACTTGATTGCCGGTTTTTCCCGCCTCGTTTTCCCGCCTTCTCCCGGCTGTCCAGGCGGGCAGGGCTGCCCTGCCCCCTCCGCCTTGCCTGCTCTGCTCTGGCCAGTCTTGGCGGGCACACAGTAACCCATGCTGGGCGCTTGGACAGGGTGCTCAGAGCTGGGGGGCCCAGCAGTGGGGAAGACTGACCCTGCGGGTGGTCTCTGGGAGGGTAAATTCTTATCTGGGGAGACAGGCAAGAAATGAATAAATGAAGCGGATCATTTCAGACACTAGGTGCAGTGAAGACAGGACAATAGCTGGAGAGTGACCAGCAGCCATGTGGGGGTGGGGAGAGCGGATATTCTGGTTGAAGTGGAGAGGTGGGCCTCTCTGGGAAGATGACATTTGAGCTGAGATCTGAGAGGAGAAACCAAGGACAGATGGGCCCAGCAAGGGAGGGCAAGCTCAGAGGCAGGAAAAGGCTGAAGGGTGTAGGGGGAGCCGCAAGGAGGCCGGCGTAGGCTGGACAGACGCGAAAGAAGGGAGGTCGGAAGGGGACGAGGTCAGAGGGGTGTCAGATAAGGTCTCACAGGCCACCAGGAGGGCTTTGGTTTTCCTCTTGGGAGCAGCAAGTAGCATGGGAAGGCTGTGAGCAGAAAAGCAATGAGTCCCCAACTGTTTCACAAGGCTTCTCTGGCACTGTGTAGAGTCCCTTCCAGCTTGGCATTGGCACTTCTGCTCTGATATCCCCAGGTGCAAACAGAGTCATGCCCCGACCCCGAGATGTCCACATCCTAATCCCTGGAGCCACCGAACAGGGTAGCTTCCGTGGCAACAGGGACTTTGCAGATAGGGTTAAATGAAAGATCTTGAGATGGGGCGATTCGTCTAGATCGTCCAAGCTGGCCTGACGTCCTCATGAGAGTCCTGATAAGTGAGAGCGGAGAGAGGGTCAGAGTGACAACGGAAGCAGGGGTTGGAACGATGAGACCAAGAGGCAAGGACTGTGAGAAGCCCCTAGGGGCTAGAGAAGGCAGGGGACAGATTCTTCCTCCTAGACCCCTGGAATGCAGTCCTGCTGACACCTCCATATTACCCCTTGGACCCATTTCAGACTCCTGACCTCCAGAACTGGGGGGGTATCAAGTTGGGTTGTTTTAAGCCACTAAACGTGTGGTGATTTGTTACAGAAGCCATAGGAAACTAACATGCTCCAATGCACAAAGCCCGGACACGCTAACTGTCTCCAACTTCAGGACCCTGCTAGCAGACACGCTCCGGGTGCTCAGCCATCAGCCACGAGTGGGCCACGTCCTGAGTGTGAGCAGGTATCAAGCAGGCCTGCTGGCGCCTGTGAAGCAAACGAGACCTTCCAAATGGAGAACACCTGCTGCAGGAAGCTGGCCCATCCCTGGTGCAAGCATATCATCCGCTCATGCCTGCGGCGGCAGAAACACAGCGTGGCCCAAAGAGGGGATGCATCTGGTGCAGGGCCCGCAGCCCAGGCTCCTTCGACACCTGAGGTTAACGCAGAAAGAGGTGTCTGGCGTTCCCTGCAGAAAAGCCCGCGAGGGGTAGTAACACAGGGCCCCATCTCTCTACTCATTTCGAGACAGTCAGAGGAGTTATTTGGGTTAATTAACAAACACGAATAACGCTATGCCAAGCATCTCCGAAAGATGCTTACAAACCGGTCAGGGAGACGAGGTATCGATGTCCACAAAAGACATCGTGTAAATTCAAATGGCACAGCAGAGACGATGGATGAGGCCTGCCAGAGTCTGGAAAATGGACACTTCCTAGTGCCTCTTCCGCATCGGTGTCTCCCCCTCTTAAGCACCAGCCCATGTGCAAATCAGGCACCAGGAAAAGCTGGTAGGTGGCAAAGGGCCTCAGTTTCCCTTCTGCAAAATGATATGCTCTTAAAGGTCAGTAAGTCATTCAACAAACTTGTATTAACCTCCCTTGTCCAAACCAGGTCCTGGGGCCAGCAGACATTGGTGGACACGAAGCTTCCTGAGACAAAGCCCCATCCTGGAGAGGCTCCCGACCAATGGGGGAGATGTAGGAGAACAGAGAAACCTCAGTTGTGCCGTTAAAATGAAGGTGATTGTGTATGACCCTGAACGCGTGAGCCCAGAGAGGCGCACAGACCACATCGGGCAGCCGTCCGATGGGGCAGAAAGTATCTCTGGGCCCAGTCACTGATCTGCTCCTGACACCCACCTCAGCAGAGCACTTGGAAGGGCTCTTCCCACCCAGGCCCCCCAAACCCTGGCATGGTGACAGGTGTTGCCTGTGTGGCAGAAATGATGGCTCCTGACAGTTGTTTTTGCTTGTTATTGCCTAGGAAAGACTGGTCGGGACCCTTTCGCAAACCGGTGGGGACTCTGGGATTCCCAAGCTGCCGCCCACTCCCAAGCAACTATCCTGCCTCCCCTCCTCCGGGCCATTGGGGATCCCTTCCCAGAACCCTGGCTGGATGATGTCACAGATGGGTGACCTCACTGCGGCCAAGGAACTGGGCACCTCAGTGGCATGGAGGAGGGGGAGGATGTTTCCCCACCCACCCAACCCTCCATGTCTGTGGTGAAGTTGATCGATGTAGTGCTGCCCAAGGATGCGATCTACCTGGCTGGCTCCTGCGTAAAAGGGGAGGTGGTTCTCACCCTGCACAGCACCCTGGTGGACCCCATCGTGAAGGTGGAGCTCGTGGGACGGGGTTACGTGGAGTGGAACGAGGAAGTCGGGGCATCCCGCGATTACAGCAGGAATGTCATTTGCAACAACAAGGCCGACTACGTGCACAAGACCAAGACGTTCCCAGTGGCGGGTAAGGACGAGGCCGGCAGCCAACCCGAACCATACTGGGAACCTGGGTCTGGAAGGTAAACACGTCTGTTAGTCGATCACCAAACCCCAGGGATATCAAACGGGCTGAGACGGAAGGAAGGGAAGCCACGTAAAACACGACCATCAGATACACGTAAGGAGACGTAAGGCGCTGGCCATGGAGGTGACCGCGGAGCTGAGGTCTAAGTGATGGGAGGGACGCCAGCCCTGCGGGTATCTGGGCGGGGAGGGAACAGCAAAACGCTGGGGCTTAAGACTCAGCAGTAAGGCGGCCTCTCTGTCCCAGTTAGGCCCTGTAGAAAATGGTACCAAGAAGCTTTGCCTCGTAAGATAGCTCTGCGGACCTAGCAACTCGACGGCCTGTAAAGGGCGTAGACAGGGCGGGCCACGCAGCATTTCATAGTTCGTTCTTTCACCCAAAACAACCCCCTGCCCAGAGCCACCCCCGCCATCAGGCACCACGCTCCCTTCCCCGTTTCCAAGAGACGGCATTTCCTCTCAAAAGCATCGGCCTCAAGCCTGCAGTGAGTGCGTTCATTTAGTTCACAACCATTTACTGAGCACCTACTGTGTACAAGACCGAGCCTGGTGCCAGGGACGCAGCCGTGAATAAAGCAGACACGGGCCCTGGTGTCATCGGGTTGCCATCAGGCGGGGAAATCACCATCGCAGGAAGATTTGGGTGAAATACGAAAAGTAATAAAAAGAGGCGGTCACAGAAATCGGGGGTGGTGCGAGTTGCTCCCTGGTCCTCAGTTGCCATGCGGTCACTCAGCAAACATTAAGCACCTCCCGTGTGCCACGCACTGGGAGTTCAGGCTGCCTTGCTCGCTACCGCAGACAGCGCCTCATAGAGCTTCCGGCACCCATAGGCGCGAGACATGTTTGTTGAATGAATGTGTGACTGAATCCTGAGGGCAAGTTTCTCAGGTCCAAGGCAGGGCTGAGGGAGTCCCTGTCAGTGTTCCGGGGTGACCGCCCCAGCCCTGTCACTTACCCGGGACAATGCCCTGCAGCCCAGCCGAGGCCCAGGCCATGCAGGTCCCTAAAAAAGCACATAGCTCACTCAGCCTGGGTCAGAGACAGAACAATCTCCCCGCCAAAACAGTAAAGAGGAAGAAAAAAACTCTAGAACCTTCTGATGGCGTCGGTGTGTTTTGCTTTCAGATAATTGGTTAAGTGCAGGCAGCCACACCTTTGACTTCCATTTCAACTTACCTCCCAGGCTCCCTTCTACCTTCGCCAGCAAAATCGGCCACGTCTTCTACTACGTGCAGGCCTCCTGCGTGGGCCGGGAGCACATACTGGCCAAGAAGAGGATATACTTGCTAGTTCAAGGGACTTCGGACTTCCACAGAGAAAACCCGCTTCAGGTAGTGATGGGGGTGGGGCAGGGGCAGGGCCTGTCCCCAAAGCGACAGGAGGCAGGGGGAGGCGGGTGGGCAGGGGACAGAAAAGGCCCCAGCGGGGAAGAAGGGAGAAGAGCTGGCAGCTGCCCAGGCCCAGTGCGTCCACACGTGTGAATCAGAAACCAGGGCAGGAACTAAGCCGGTGGGACTCGACTGGGGTGTTCTGCCCCCAGGGGACATTGGCGATGTCTGGGGACCCGTGTGGTTGCCACGACTGGGGGTGCTCCTGGCTCAGGTGGGCGGAGGCCAGGGATACTACTGCTCATTGCCCCAGAGAACGCTCGAGCCCCACTGTCCTTGACCCTGCAGGAGGTCAGGACTGAGCCGAGGTCGCCCTGTCACCCCACGAGTGAGGGAGAGGCCCGGACACTCAGTGACTCCCTGGGGGCTTTGAGCCCTCAGACAGGGAGACGGTGCCACACTCCCCACAAAGCCAGGGAGGCGGGCGGCCTGCGTCGCAGGGAAGGAAGGACCTGTGGCCTCAGTCCGGAGGTTTTATGGATGGCTTCTGGAGGTGCAGGTGCACAGGCGGAAGTTGGGGGGGGTGGAGGAACGTTGGCCAGAGTCACACTTCACCTTCCTGGGGACTCGTTTGCTATCAGTGCAATAGTGAGAGGGCTGCCATTTTCATTTTCAAGATCCAGATTAAAATCCCAGAGCCCCCACCTACCTGCTGAGTGACCCTTTAGAAGTGACTCTGCCTCTCTGCGCCCCCGCGTCCTCATCTGTAAAATGGGCATAGAGACCGTGCCTGCCTCCTAGGTCATGGAGGGCGTAATAAGTGGACTTAACGCGAGTCCAGGTCTTCGTACAATGCCTGGCACGGGGCAGGGAGCAGGGCGCGCCCAGTAAATCTCGTCGCCGCTGGGCCCCCCGGTACTATCCTCTGTGTGACAAGGATCATCTCTAGCCCAGCCGACCTCAGGGGATGGTCTGGGAGGGTGCCCCGAGGGGTAGATGCTGGGAGGGGTGCATCAGCCCCGAGACGAGCAGACCTGAGCTCAAGGACTGCTTGGCTGCCTGTCCTCTGTGTGACCTTCAGCAGGCTGTGTCCCTTCTCCAGGCCTCCCTTCAGAGCTCACCTGGACTGCAGGAGCACGAGGCGGGAGTTGGGGCAAATCACTGGTGTTGGGTCGGACAGCACCGTATACCTCTGCCCTGGGCAATTAACAGCACCTCGCAGAGCCTCGAATGTCCCGATCCGTGGGATACGCATGACAACGGCACACGCGGAGGTCCCGAGGCAGGACAGTGTGGGGGGCAGCGTGAGGACAGGAGCCGGGAGACCGGGCAAGAGGCTGCTGCTCTGGTCCAAGTGGACACAGAGTCTTGACCCCCCGCAGTCTGTCTTTGTCAGAGCCAACCAAGAAAGTCACCTCCTCTGCCCACAGCCCTCCCAGGCTCCCACCTCCCTCAGGGTGAAAGCCCGAGTCCCCTCTGTGGCCCACAGGGTCCTGCAGGACCTGCCCGGCCCCTCCCCACCCTCCCCTCCTCCCTCTGTCCCCCTCATTCCCTCTGCTCCGGCCACACGGGCCTCCTCGCCGTTCCTCCAACACGCCAGGCCCGATCCCACCCCAGGGCCTTGGCACGTGCCATGCCCTCTGCTCGGAACACTGAGATGTGACCCTCCTTCCCCGTCTTCACTCAGCCTGCACTGCCGATGGCCGAAGAAACTGCCACGAGCCCCATGGAGGGCAAGTTAGCCGTATCTATCCAAATTAAAACGATCATGCGCTTCGCCGCAGCCATTCATTCCCCTTCTAGAAATTTCTCCTCATGTTCTTTCACGTGTGTGACATATGACTTCCCACAGCACTGTTTATAGTGGCAAAAACTGGAAACGGCCTAAATGTGGCCAATTGAATTTTTCCAGTAGAAGCGCAGTCAAAGGAATACTCTATATAGTAAAGCGAGAGAGACGGAGACAGAGAGACAGAGACACAGAGACAGAGAAATAAACAGAGAGACAGAGAGAGACAGAGGGACAGAGAGAGACAGAGGGACAGAGAGAGACAGAGGAACAGAAGACAGAGACAGAAAAATAAACAAGAGAGACAGATGAAGAGCACACAGAGACAGAGACAGAGAGAGAGACAAAGAGACAGAGAGACAGACAGACAGACAGGGAGAGACAGAAAGACAGAGAGAGATCAAGGCTCTCCCTGTCCAGGGCTCCAAGTTGCTGGGTGGCGTGAATCGAGTTTAGCACAGCACGCCCTGCCTGGCACTGTGGGGGAAAAACAAAGCACTTCCTCGCAGGTGCCACAAACATCTCTAAAAGCTCAGCAGAGAAAGTGGCAACAGGCTGCCCCCCGGGCGGGCGGCCAGGGGAGGGAGGGGAAAGGAACTTTTCTCCTTCCACTTTTTCATTTTTAACAGCTTTATTGAGATAGGATCCACCCACCTAACAGTTCGGTGGCCTGTAGTGTGTTCACAGAGCTAGGCAACCATCACCACAGTCCATTTTAGAACATTTCGTCACCCCACAAAGGAATCTTGCACCCCTTAGCTGTCACCCCCCCACACACACACACAGCGCCTCTCCAGCCCCTGGCAAGCATGAATCCGCTTCATATCTCCCAGGATCTGCCTGTTCTGTACATTTCGCATAAATGGAATCGCAGGCTATGTGGTCTTTTTGCGTCCGGCTTAGTCCACTTGACGTAATGTTCTCAAGGCCCACCCACGTTGTAGTGTGTCAGGTGTCACTCCTTTTCAAGGCCGAGTCACTTTCGGGGGGGCGCTGGGATGGACTGCACTGGACGCGTCCCTGCCCCCACCGATGGAGCCGGGCTGCTCCCACTCTTGGCTGTTCTGAATCACGCTGCCGTGAACACTCCCGCACAGGTGTTTGGGTGGACAGCGGCTTCGTTTCTCCTGGGTGATCTCCCGGAGTGGAAGTGCTAGGTCAGATGGTCACTCTGTTTCACCTTTCGAGGCATGGCCCGTTCCCCATAGCGGCTGCCCCGTTTCACGTTCCCGCCCCCAATTTCTCCCCATCCCCTCCACTGGGTACCTTTAGAATTTCAAAAGATGTGACCCATCTCCTCTGCCAACAGCCAGTACCACCTGAGAGAGGAGCTTGTCCCAGAACCCCTTCCTAACCATCCACACTCTAAGGGAGCCCCCCACACCCCCACAACTCCTCTCATCCTGCCACGGTCTCATCACTGCCCCAACCAGAAATGACCTGGGTCGTCTCACCAGTCACAGACACATCCGCCTCCCCGACCAGAGCTTCACTACTGTAGGTTTTCCCTAGACTTGGCACCAAACAAATACAAATAAAGACCAACTGAGTGAATGAGCCCCCAAGTTTCTGCACACCGAGGGAACACAGGGTTTCAAAGAACCCCAGGTGCAGGAAACTCAATGCTGACGTTATATTGGGAACATCACTGGACGGGGCCCCTGCCTCCCCCCCATCCCCCGGCCAGGCGTGGGGGTCTCCGCCTGGCCGCCTGGGGCACCTCCTTCGGGATCATGTTAGCATCTTGTGCCCCGGTTACAGCAGTGGCCTCTGGCCCATAAGGCCTGCAGGGTCCTAATGCATGCCATGAATTTTTGAATAAGACTAGAGGGATTTAGAACCAAAACTGTCTGCAAAGAGCCTTCCTACTGGAGAGGAAGGTGGGAAGGCTGAGGGGGGCCACAGGCAGGGGGCCGGAGCTGAGGCAGGAAGGGGTCAGGGGTCGTCTGAGGTCTCCAAGAGGAAAGACTGCCCAGCCACCTGGAGCAGCGTTTCTCAAACCTCAGACCACGACCCGTTTATGGGTTGCAAAACCGATCTCGCAGGTCGCAGGCATGTTTCTATAAAATGAAAGAATTGGCGAGACCAACACGGAAATATCAGAAAATAGCGATTTTGTGTGTTGCAGACATTTATATGTTTCTATAAAAATTTATAAAAATAATTTTTATATATTTATATACATGAAAAAGAACAGAATAAAATAAGGACAATAGAAAATATCAGAAAAAAATCAGTTGGGCGGGTTGCAATCAACTTTAAATGAAAGAATAGTTTTCTGGGAAAAAATGAATTTGTGGGTTGTAACAAAAACAAAATAATAGAGTAAGTAGACAAGTATTAAAAAATAAATTCAAGGGGGTCACAACCAACAATTTTTAAATGAATAGAATAAATAGAACAGGAAATATTAGCAGGCAGTAGCAAGGATAAATATAATTTCATAAAACAGATTTATCTTTCATAGATAGATGTAGATGTACATATAGATTTGTACTCTTTGCCACAATGTTAAAAGCTGTGTTTTGACTGTGAGTTGTTTTTGAAAAAGGGAATAATATATGACTAATCATGTGGCCTGCAAAGCCTAAGATATTTATTATCAGGTCCTTTGCAGAAAAAGTTCGCCAACTCATGCCCTAGAAAATCTCTCAGGTGTAAGCCCAAGAAGATCACTTTCAGGCTGCTCCTTCGAGCACTTTTATGGCATCAAACACATGGAAACGATATAAACATCCATCCATTGTGGATAAGTAAATGATTTTGTAACACATCGTGAACCAGAATGACAGGCACCGCATGAATGCATTTCAAGCACACGATATTGAACTAGGGGAGCAAGTGGCTGGAAGACCTACGTAGCTTGCTTTACTTAAAATATTAAAACACGTAAAACAATACTATACACTTCTACCACAAATAGATGCATTCCTAAATAACTCAAAAGTCCGATGAGAATGACAAATATCAAAGTCAGATGATGGCTGGATGTGTGGGGGTGGGAGGGGGGAGGCGAGGAGGCAAAGCCCACGGCATCCAGATTTCATTCCGATGGGTAATGTTTTAATTTATTTCTCGAACTGGTTGGAAGATACATTTTAACTTGTTAGATTATTCTTTACGGGCTTTTTCTCTAAAACAATATGTCTTGTTTAGATCCCTACACACAAACAGGTGCAAGTTGAAGAAAGTGATTAAAATTCAGGATAGTTCCATTTCGAGTTGGGGGGGGGGTGTGGTTTGGGGACATATGGGAATTTGGGGGAAAACTGGAAGATTTCTGCTTTTTGACTTGGGTGGATATGACAAGAGGATCGGCCTTACAATAATTCACAAAGTTACACATTTGCTTTGTGGGGTTTTCTATATCTGAGTTGCATTGTTTAAATAACATTTAAGAGTTTTTCAAAAATGCATAGATATGATAAACCCCAAATTCAGGAATAATGGTTACCTCCAGGGACGGAGGGGATGGAATGGCATTGGGGAGGACTCCCCGGGGACTTCAACTATCAGAGAGATGTTTTCTTTATTTTAAATTACGGTAAAATACTCATAACATAAAACTTGCCGCCTTAACCGTTTTTAAGTGTATAGTTCAGTAGCCTTAAGTACGTTCACATGGTTGTGCAGTATCGATGTTTTATTTTTTAAGTGAAGTAAATTGGGAGAAGTCCCACCTGCTAATAAAGCGGGACCATGGCATTGGCATGCTAGTAAATGGTTAACCGCCGACTCTGGTGCAAGGCAGCCCTGACATGTAACGTTTGCCAATTTCCATGGTGTAAATACTCCCATCAAGTTACTAACTTGATGTCACTAATGGGAAGTTGAGTTTGCAAGCATGTTATACTTCTCCCTCCCTCCCTCCTTTCCTCCCTTCTTCCTTCCCTCTCTCCCTCCCTCTCTAGTATGCTTAAAGGAAATGAGCACACACGGAAGTATCAAGTTCCTATGTAAGAAGATCCTGGAAGGCAGCAGCAAAAGTGGAGAGCAAATCATTCAAAGCCCATCCCACATTATGTCGAATCTTTTCGATTATCCACAAATAAACACTAAAATGTTACCCAAGCCACACGTTAAATATAAGTTAAATATAATGTACGTGTGACTTTATTCGCAATCCAGCAGCTGACTAGTTAATGTAAGGGCTGCATTTTGAAGCATTTACTTTAATATGTTACATAATTGCAACTCCACAGTTCTCTTTTCATGATTCAGACCCCCTGAGCTTTCCTCGGAGTCTGAACGACTTGGGTAAGCCCTAGTCTTGGGCTTAGACTGTGAGACATTCCGCGTCTTCCAGAAAACCAAGGCTCAGGTCACTTGTTCAGTCACACAGCAAGCGCGTAACGGAGCTGGGCTGAAGCTAGGGTCTTGTGGATTTCTTAGCCCTGTTTTACAGATAAGGAGATGGATACTCAAGATGGCAAAGGGCTTTGACTAAAGGAAGCTGGGAGATGACCCCAGGCTTTCAGCTGCGAAATCCCCAAGACTCTGGGTTCAATCCACCTCAGTGCCTCTTACTGGGAGAGTCCCAAGAGGCTGGAGGCCGGAGGCGCCGTCATGGCGGCATGTCGGGCAGGCGAGTGGACGTGACGGCCACGACGCCTCACTGTGGTGCATTACCCTCCCCCACCTCTTCCAGAATCCCCTGTTCGTGGAGGTTAAGAAGAAGGTTTCTTACAACTGCTGCAGCCAGGGCACCATCTGCCTCCAGATCCAGATGCAAAAGAACAGCTTCGCGCCCGGGGAGAGGGTCATCTTCACCACGGAGGTCAGCAACCAGACCGGCAAGTGCATCAAGACGGTCGTCTTTGCCCTCTACGCCCACGTGCAGTACCGGGGCTTCACCCCCAAGGCGGAGCAGCGGTCCCGTGTGGACAGCAGCACGCTCCTCCGGCAGGAGGCCAACACCCAGATCACGCCCTTCAACACCGCCAAGATCGTCAGCACCCTCGGCCTCCCGCCTGTGCTGTCCGTGAGCAGCGACGTGGCCGACAGCGAGATCATGAGCACCCAGTACGAGCTGGTCGGCACCGTCCACCTGCCCTGGTCCCTGACCTGCGTGAAGGCCAAGGTCCCCATCGTCATCACCAGGACCGCCTTGGACTCAGACAGCTGCCCGCTGCAGGAGGGGGCGGGCGTACCCGTGAGGGAGGATTGCCAGCATTAAGTGCCCAAACTTCTAAATATCGAGAGTTTTATCACTCTACCGGTGGCCCTTCCTTCGTCTGGCACAGGTGGCCTTCCGATGGGTCTGGGTGTGCGGGGGCACCTTGCCTGAGCTTCCCCAGGCTCCAGCCGCTTCGGCATCCATTTCTCCCACCCCCAGAAAGGACACGGCCAGGAGAAGACAAAGTGAACCGACAAGCTGTCCTGACCCTGCCCCGAGTTCGTTAGCCAGCGCTCCAGACCCATCTCCGTGATGGAGTCCAAAGGTGCTGACCAGGGGGCCTCAGCCAGGTTCTGTCCTGCAGGGGACGCCGGGCCATGTCTGGGATATCCACGGGTTCACGAGTGTAGGGGTGCTCCTGGCACCAAGTGGGTGGGGGCCAGGACAGCCCGGGCCCAGGGAGTGACCTGGCCCCAAATGTCAGCAGTGCCGAGGGGGAGAGCAGTTCACGGGGAGCAGTTGGCCGTCAAGTCCCAGGGCTGGGTCTATGGGCCTGTCACGCACATCGGCTCCTGCTGCTGCTCCCACTCACAGCCCTCCTGGGGCTCCACCCACTCCACTTGGGGTAAAAGCCAAAATCGTGCCCGCAAACGGCATACACGACGGCCACATCCAGCCCACCGGCAAGCAGGAGCTCTCCTCCCAAATCTGCCCGGAGCCTGCTCATGTCCCTCCCCCCACCGCCTCAGCGTGCTTCCGTCCGTCCGTCCGTCCGTCCACCATCTCCACTCACCTGGACCAGTGCGGTCACCTGCCCCGCCCCCGCAAATAAAAACCTAGAACACCCACTTAAACTTGAAGGTCAGAGAAACAGTAATTTTTTTTTTTTTTCAGCATAAGTATGTCCCGCACCATACTCGGGATATACTTAAGCTTAAAATATCATGTGATGTTTATCAGCTCTTCCAATGTGAGCGAGCGACCTGGACGTTATCCCGCAATCCGGTTCCCCACGCAAGTAGGAGACCCTCCGCACAGATCAGGCCACCTCAGTCCTCGACCTAAAACCTTCACCGTTCCCACAGCACCGGCCTTGGCCCACAAGGCCCTGCAGGGCCAGGAATGGACTGGAGTCTGGTTTTCAGGCTCATGACTCTGAAATGTTTCTCCAGGCAACTGCAGGCTGCAAAACACACCCGCAGCTGTCTTGCCTGCCGCAGGCAGGAGGCATATAAACTTGCATGGCAGCCCTCCACCCCACCCCCCGCGGCATCCTGGAAGATTCCGGAAGAGGCGGCAGGTTAACGCCAACGGAGCCACTGTTTCAGATCCAACTTTTCTTGGGAAGCGGGGCAGACAGGATACACAGATTTATTTGTCTTCCACTTTTGGGGGTGGCGGGAAAGACCCCCTCACTTTTAACCGTTTTCAGGATATCTGCAAAGGAGCCAGTGGGGTGGGTGTCCTGGCTCCCCGGAGGGGGTCCCAGCGTGGGGAGGTGCCCCCGTTGCCTTGGGCGTGGGATCTTCCCTTTGCACAGGACAAAAGGATCCATCCCTGGCGTGGCATCATCAGGCTGCCTCACTTCCCAGAAACTCACAAAAAAACTTGGCGGGGGTAGGGAGGTGGGGCAGGGGTCTTGCGTCACCTAATGTCCTCAGCCCCAGCCTGAGCATCCTCCAGGCTCCGGGGGCCAGGTCTGGGCAACCCCCACATCCCTGGAACTAGGTCCAGAGCGCTGTGTTCTTCAAAGCTGCAGAGCCAATGCACGTCCTCCAGGAAGGCTTCCAGTCTTGCCTCTCCCAGCCCCGGTTCCCTTCCTCCATCCAGCCCTGACCACGTGCACTGCAAAGGCCTATGTCTAGCTCTGCTCCACGCCTGGGGGAAATTAAAGTGTGTCGAGGGGTGGGGCACGGCAAGCCGTCCTCAGGGCACCGGCACCACCCCACACCCGAGTATTTGCTGAATGGACACGCCGCTGACCTCTGAACCACGTTTGGACTGTGTGACTCAACTGAAAAAAGTCTGCGTGTAAGCGGACCTGAGAAGTTCAGACCCGTGTTGTTCAAGGGTCGACTGTGTCATGACAGGACGCTGCTCTTCCTGGGTGGTGGATAACAGCAGTCCAGTGGCCCGGCTGGCAGGCGTCCCTCATAGGCGGGGTGTCGTCAGGCTGTGGGGGGCACCTCTGAACCCGGAGGCGGCCTTGGGCTCGTCCCCAGGCTGATCCTCACTTCCTTTTGGTTTGGGGTGAGTGATTTCTCCTCTCTGGGCCTCAGTTTCCCCATTCTGTCAAATGGAGAGAATACTATTCACCCATAGGGTCCGGAGGTCCTTGTCACCTCGCTGTCCATGTCTTTCTTTTATCGTCTTAGACTTTGTTTTTGGGGAAATTCCAGCCGCACAGAAGAGAGGTCAGGGGATACGGTTGACAGGCGACCTCGCCCTGGCGCCCCCGCCCTGGCGCCCCAGCCGCTGACGGTGACCGCGCTGGCTCTCCTCCTGTCCAGCATCATAGCGCTTCATTGTTACACCCCATGAGCTTAGAATCAGAAACTTCTAGAAAAGCACAGTACCGTTGTCTCTCAGAGGGTTTACACGGAGACAACAGTACCCTCTCATACCTGTGCCCCACATTCCACTTTCCCATGGTCCCACGTCTTTGTTATTGTAGCAATATATAAGTAATGTAAAATTTACCATCTTAGTCATTTTCAAGCACAGCTCAGCGGCATTAAGCACATTCACATTGCTGTGCCACCGCCCCCACCGTCCGTCTCCAGAACGTTCTTCTCTTCCCAAACTGACCCTCTGTCCCCATGAAACGCTTGCTCCCCTCCCCTCCCCCAGTCCCTGGCCCCACCATCTACTTCCTGTCCCTATGGATCTGACTCCTCTGGGGACCTCCTGTGAGTGGGATCACATGGTATCTGTCCTTCTGTGTCTGTGTCCTTCACTCAGCATAGTGTCTTCAAGGGTCCTCCATGCTGTCACATGTATCAGAATCTCCTTTTTTAAGGCCGAATAATATTCTACTGTCTGGACACCACATGTGTGCATCCATCATCCATCGATGGCCATTGAAGCTATTTCCACCTTTTGGCCATTATGAATAATGCTGCTGTAGGCACAAGTGTACAATAAATATTTTTGAGGCCCTGCTCTCAATTCTTTTGTGTATATACCCAGATATGGAATGCCAGATCGTATGGTAATTCTACGTTATTTTTTTGAGGAACTGCTGTATTGTTTTCTACAGCAGCTGCATCATTTTATATTCTCACCGAGTGCATCTTCTACAGTTGAGATTTGTTTTTTGGGGGGAGGGGAAGGGCAAGGAGGTAGAAACAAATCCAGGCTCCAAGGAGGATCACAGGTTACATTTTCCTGACATGTTTCTTCATCTCTTTTTTTCATCTAGAACCTTCCCCCGCCTTTTTTTGCGTGTTTCATGACTGTTGGTTTTCAGGGGTCTGGGCCAGGTACCTTCTAGAACCTCCCACAATCGGCTGTTTCCTCACAATCAGATTCGACGTGTTTTTGACACTGAGCAGTTTCAGGAGGGCTGTCGCGTCCCCCTCGGTGCATGGTGCCAGGAGGCACGTGCTCCTGATTTGTCACCTGACTGGTGATGTGAAGCTTGATCACTCACTTCCAGTGCACCAACCGGATCTCCCCATCACAGGTGTCTTTTCGCCTTCGTAATGATGAGCGATCTGCGGGAAGGACATCTCCAGACTGTGTGACCGCCCTGTCTCGTGACCCCGGAACGGAGGCTTTTCTGACGCCACCCCCGGTGCCTGCTAGCTTCCTAATCTCTCTGTAGCATTCCTTACAGCTGACCATTTCCACTTTCCTCAAACAGCCTGCTGACTTCCCTGATGCCACACCCTTCTCCCTCTCCCACTTCTCGGACTTTGGATTTTACGTTTCTGCTTTCTTCCAAGCCCCAGCAGCAATGCCTCCTCTTCCATGAAGCCTTCCAGCCATGCCAGGTCCTGAAAGATGGATGGCCTTCCAGGTTCGTTTCCGTAGACACCCCCATTCCACTGTGTGCTCAATTTTGAACTCGGAAACAGCAGGACGTGGTCCTACGGCTTATGGGGAAACACTTGGAGTGTTTTTCTTTGTTGATGGGATGGAGAGTGAGGATTTGAGAAAATAGGTTTGAAAATCACTCCAATAGCCCTGTGGACGAAATAGAGTTGAGAGAGAACACAGTAGATCTGAATGATAACAGAAATAATTTAAAAAATAACACCATGACACAGACTGGCTCCATGTCCATCAAACTGCTTCCTCCTGGGCATGTGGCTGGACTACATTTCCCAGCATCCCTTCCAGTTAGGTAAAGCCACATGACTGATTTGGCCAATGGGATGTAAGAGGAAGTGATATAAGTCACTTCAAGCCCGCTCCCTTAAAAACTTAGGGTCTATCTGGTTCTGTCTTTCCCCTTTTGCCAGCTGCTTGGAGAGGACTGAAGGAGAGCTGCCCAGGAAACTCCATCTGCACGTGACTGACACAGACATAAGAAATAAAACTTCACTGAGTAAACAACCTCCACTGGAATTGAGAACTGGTCCTTCCAGCCACTGGTCTACCCTAGGATTTCTCCACCAACATGACATTCGGGGTCAGATCATTCTTTTTATAGGGAACAGTCCCGCACGTTGTAGGATGCGGACGGCCATCGCTGGCCAGTAGCACTGCCCCCGCCCCCCGCCCCAGTTGCGACAACCAAAAATGTCTCCAGACATTGCCTAGTGTCCCCTGGGTGTGCAGAATCACCCCCAGTTGAGATTCTCGAGCTACATTTATGGAGGCCCTTGGGCATTTTGGGGACATGGACTCAATGTGGCCACAGCTATCCCATCATCCCATCTTCTCCCTCAGCCCTCAGCTCTCCGTTGCCATACAGGCCCCACCTAAGGGTCATCACAGACCTTTTATTCTCCCAAGTCCTGTTTGTGTTACTTCCTAAACAACGATTAAACCCGTCCACTTCTCTCCACCTCCCCTGCCGCCACCGGAATCCAGGTCACCATCCGTGCATGCCTGGACTGGTGCAGTAGCCACTCGCAGGTGGCCCGGCTTTCCCCTCTTCCCTCTACAGTTCACTCTCAACACAGTAGCTTGAAAGAGCGCTTTTCAACACGCCTTTGTGATTACAGTCTTGACTGTGGCTGAAGGCGCCGCTTTCCGAGGTGGCGGGAGGCCTCCGTTCCTTGCCACGTGGGCTCCTTGGGTGTCCTCACAACATGGCAGCTGGCTTCTCCTGGAGGAAGTGATCCGAGACAGAGAAAAGGAAGGCCACAATACTTTTCGTGACTTGGTCTCAGAAGTATCGGAAGTGACTTGACACAATCGCTTTCGCCATATTTTATTTATGAGAAGCAAGTTCAGCCCTAAGATCAGCTCACATGCATGGGGAAGAGACTCAGCTTCCACCTTTTAAAAATTTTGTGGATGTATTTTTTAAAACCACATTCTCCAACCAATTTCTCGGTGAATTCTACCGGATCCACCTTCAAAATCCTTCTAGATTCTTAACGTTTCCACTGTCCCTCTCCTGGTCCAGCGACCCGGGAGTCCATCGGCCGATGAGAAGGGACATACAACGTGGCATACGACTGAACATCATTCAGCCTTAAAAAGGAAGGAAACTGACGTGACTGCACTCACAAGAGGTCGCCAGAGGAGTCGCATCCATAGAGACAGGAAGTAGACGGTGGAGCCAGGGGCTGGGGGAGGGGAGGGGAGTGAGTGTTTAAGGGGGACAGAGTTTCAGTTTGGGACGATGAGAAAGTTCTGGAAACGGATGCTAGGGATGATAGCACAACAATGTGAGTGAACTTAAATGCCACTGAATGGTACACTTCAAATGGTTAGGATAAATTAAGATAAATTTTATGTCGTGTATATTTTACCAAAATTGAAAAATTTTTAAGTAGTTACTATCCAACCCTTCTATGGTGCTGACCGTGTCCCAGGCTCTGTGCTCAGATATGTTTCGCCTCATTTAATCCTCTCCATCGTCTCTGAGCCAGGGACATGATCATTACCCCCATTTTACAGGTGAGGCTCATAGAAGTGCAGAGACTTGCCCAAGTTCTCACAGCCAGGATTAGATCTCTGACCACTGTGCATACCGCCCCTCCCTGGACCACAGAGCCGCTTACCATTATTGCTTCAGCCAAGAAGGAAGGGACCCGTCACACAGATGCAGAGCTGAGGCCAGGGTCCCTCAACATCGGTCCCAGGCTGGGACGGGGACCCAGGAGGGTCTGAGCCCGCACAGCCACTGCAGGCCTGATGTGCGCAAAGGGGGCTTCTATACCAGCGAGTGCAGGGGCCTGCGCTGGCTGTGTGGGTTTGCGTCTTTCCTTATGCCGCTACTCTGGGCCTCAGTTTCCTGTGCCACAAAGCTTAAAAGGGTACTATGGAAGCATCCAATGGTAACGGGTCCCCGGGGGGCCAGGAGTCCAAAATACAGGCTTCTCGAACCTCCGTTTCTTCATTCGTAACATGAAGGTAATATTTAATAACAATAACTATTATTATTAATATTATTTTTTCGCCTCGGCAAGACTCGACATTTGGGGCTGGATTGTTCCCTGGGGCACTTTGGGGTGTCGAGTAGCATCCCTGGCCCCATTTATTCTATTCTAGGAGCACCCCCCTTAGTCAAGAAAACCAAAAATGTCTCCAGACCCCCAAGCATCGCCGAGGGGTTGAGAACCCCTGTTCACGTAACGCGGCTGGGGGCTGACACCGAGTTAGCCCGAGAGCAAATGCCACTGAGATTCCCAGCTCTTTATTTGCTGTGTGGCCCCAGGCATGAGCCTTGGTTTCACCATCTGTAAGCTCCCACTCATCACTCACCCCTCCCTCTTGAAGACCTGGGACCAAACAAGCCAATGTCTATAAACTGCATCGGCCAAAGTAAGCGGTCACTCACGAGCCTCCTGCTTATCCCAGGCTGAGGTTTTCTGGAAGATTCCGAGCCTCAGTCGCGGCCCCGGAACCCTCCCCCCCGGCTGCCTCCCCTCTGGGCCCCAGCTTCAGGGGACCACACAGGCGGGCGTTGGGAACACTTCCTGTGCGGTGGCCCGCGCTGCCCACGGACCAGGTGGGCCAACGGGAGAACACAGCTGGGGCCGCCCCACTTCCTGCCCCAGGAGGCGCCTCTCACGCTCCTTCGCCCCCACCCCAAAAATAACATCCCCCTCCCTCCCGGAACCAAAGCTGCCGGCACCAGCTGCAGCCTCCAACTCGGGGCACACAGGACAAGCGGGGGCCAGCAGCTGCCACCGTGATGCCTGCCCTGCTGGGAATGTCCTTTCCCCCACCGCATTCCAATCTCAAAGGGGTGACCTGGCCTCCCCCCTGGTCTGAGACACATGAGCTCTAAGCAGGCAGGGCCGGTGGGGGAGGGTTCTCCTTTGCCATCCTGCGTGACAGAGGGCCCTCTCTGGCCTGAACTCCCAGATCCGAAGTGCTTCTAATCTTCACCTCAAGGGACTATTTTGGGGGGTAAGGGGCTGGTTGCCAGGACAACAGTCCACCACCTCTGCCCGGAAACAAAGAAGCAGCCAGGAGAGCCAAGAATTGCATGTTCTTCCCCTGCCAACGTGACTGGCACATCCTGGCAGCTGGCACTCAGAGAGCCACAGTCCGACTGCTGGGTCTGGCCACCCCAGACAAGGCCATTCAAGGTGGGGGTGACAGGGGGGTGGCTGTGGCCTGGAGGGGGAGTGGCCCCTAGGCCTATGTCCTTCCGGTATCTTCTGATAAGGAAGCCTGTCTGCTCTGCCTACAGGACTTCGCGGAAAGGCCTGGGGGCCTCTGGCTCTGAGCTGGACGGGCCACCAGGGCCTAGGGGACAAAGGCCGCATGGAGGCCTTCCTGGCGAAGGGATCCTCGGCCCAGATTTCAGTGGGACCTGCCGGCCTGGGAGGCGCTGGCCCAGGGGACAGTGGGTCTTAACACATTTCCCCTCCCCCAAGCCCGCCACCGCCTCGCAGGCGGCAGTGGACAGCTGGCGCCATGTGGGGGGCGCGTAAGACGGGCCAGGGCCTGCATGCTAAAAGACCCTGGCTTCCCACGACGAGCCTGCCTGAGACAAAACCTTGCCTTCTGCCATCGGGCCACACTGGTCAGGCTGTGCCACTGGTGGGATCTGCAGCTCAGGAGGACACGGGACAGCCTATCAGAGCTGGGGGAGGGCTGCCGAAGGAAAAATACAGGCCACGCAGGTAAAGGAGGAATTTCTCAGCATAAGTATGTTCTTTGGGACACCTGGGACATACTTAAGGTAAAAGTATTCATTGCGTATCTAAATTCACGTTTAACTGGGTGTCCTGTATTTTTATGTGATAAATCTGTCATCCTAGGCCGGAGCTCTGGGAGAGGCAAAGCTGAGCTCACCTATGTCCCCCCGAACTCACTCCTTGGCTGGTCCCAGCCTCAGACATGGACAGCCCCGCCGTGTCTGCCCCACCCCCCCGACTCAGGGCCTCCAGCCATGTGACCTGACAGCCTCCCCTTCTGAACCCCAGCCTGTCCTCTACCCTCTGCAGTCTCTCTGCCCTCTGCCCCCACCCTGCAGTTCCGGCCATCGGCTCCCACCTGCCCCCCTACTGCCGATCCTTGCCTAGCTGGGCTGCCCCAAAAGCTTTCTGTCTCTCAGGAGCGGGCATGGGCCATAGCATCGGCCGGAGCCGGTCTCCCTCCCTCTTCTGCTTACCTGCCCTCCAGTGAAAGCCCAAGTCCTCCCGGACCCACACTGCCCTGTTTGTTCTGCCTCCATCCTCCTGCCTCACCCTTCTCTCTCCCCCTGGCCTCTGCTCATTTCGCCTTATGGACCTCCTGGCTGTTCCTCCAACACGCCAGGCACAGGCCTGCCTCAGGGCCTTTGCACCAGCTGTGACTGCTGCCTGGAGCACACCCTGTCCAGAGAGCCACACGGTTAAGTTCAACGGCCTCCCTGCCACTAGGCCTCAGTTCCAACGTCACCTCCCCAATAAGGTCTCCCTCGTCCACCTTATTTAAAATCGCAAACCACCCTGACTCCCCATCCTCCTTTCCCGCTGTATTTTTCTCTATGGCTCACACCTCCTTCTAATACATCACGTGACACGTGGTCTGTAGTTTGTCCCTGGCCCCTCCCCCTCCACGCGGGCAGGGGGTCTTCTCTGTCTGGCTCACTGCCGTATCCTCAGCAGGGCACGCACGAGGCACTTAGTAAACACTTCCTGAACGAACGAACACCACGGGGCTGGGGAGGTCCTCCTGCACCCGCCTCCACATTTCTAATCCCCCCTTTCCTTCAAGACTCACCCGAAGCGAGTCGGCTCATTTTCCTCTTCCGAGTCTCCTTCATCCTCAGGGCGGCCCGAGAGATTTTTCAGATACTCCAACCTGCCCATGCTGACCCTGTTCCAGAAGCTTCTGTGGCTCCTAGTGCTCTCAGGACTCTGCCAGCCTGACCCTTGCCCACCTCTCCTCCCCGACACCCCTGTCCCCACCTCCGGCCTCACTCTGCACCTTCGCACTCTGTTCCCCCTGCCTGGAATGACGCTCCTGTACCTTCACCTGCTGACTCCTATTCATCTCTCCTGCCTCGGCTTAGATCTCACCTCCTCCTGGAAGCCTTCCGGGAACCCCCACCCCCACCCACCTGGATCCAGCGCCTCGTCCGGCTCGACCATGCCTGTGCACCCCCATCGCGGCCCTGATCGCCCTCATTTTATCCACCTGGTCACCGGAGCCACTCGTCCATCAGACACAGGAGACCCCGCGAGGGCCCGCAACACTTTTAGGGACCCACAGAATGGTTTCATTTTAATTTCTCTTAATATCAAAGAAAAAATGAAAACAATGATACCAGTGCAGTTATAAAAGATTATTTGTAATATTTTTCACGGAAGGAGGGACCTGCAACAGCAGAAGCACCTTGGGCCCCCGAAGGTCTTAATGAGGCCCTGCTGGTCCCACATGCATCACCACACCAAACTATGAATGCCCGTGAAGGCGGAAGTGGAGACCCGGTCCCCAGGGCTGCCCAGCACCAGCCTGGCACACAGCAGGTGCTTAATAATTGTTGAATGGTTGAATATCCAGTGATCGCTGGTCCTCAATGCCAGGCCTGGCATGGCCAGGGTAGGGCTGCCATAATAAGAGATGCTTAATAAACAGATGGAAGCTAAGCAGGGTCGGGCCTGGTTAGTACTTGGATGGGACACCACCTAGGAAGACCAGGTGCTGTAGGCGTAAAAAATAAATTACAAAATAAGGGATTGTAAACTGACAAGTTCCTTGCAATCTGTGAGGTCAACCAAGGGTTGCCTCACCTAAAAAGAAATAAATGAAAAATAAAAATAAACGGGTGGATTGACAGAGGGAAAGGTGGGAGGGCAGAGAGGACACCTGGACCAGGTGAGACCAGCTGGGGCCAGCAGCGCCATCTTGTGGTACAATGCTGGCCTGCCTCTTCCTCCCCTCCACTCAGTGGAAAAGTACTTGAGTTTTCAGAGCCACAACTGGAAGGAGTTGGAACGGAGGAGGAAGGGGAGGGGGGAGGAAGGAGGAGGGAGGAGGGAGTGGAGGGGAGGGAGAGGCCAGGCAGGCAGAATCTCAGAAACAAAGACTCTGAAGACTGACCACCCTGGATCCAAACCCCCGGCTGCCCATATCTGGCTGTGTGACGGGGGGCGGTACACCACCTAATGGATCCTCCGCTCTCTCCTCCAGAAAGCTGGAAAAATCAAAATCAGGCCTCTGGATAATGTGATGAAATAGCGCAGAAAACAGCAGCTGCTTCTCACCTCCCACCCTGGGCTCCTGGACGGCTGATGCCCTTGAGGAGGTAGCTGAAGGCTACCGGCCATATCTCCCAAGGCTGGGAGGTGACAGTCCATGCCTAAGAGACATGGCTGGGGCAAAATGGGTGCAAAACTAGCAAAATAAAAAGAATGCCCGGCTCCGACTGAATTTCAGATCGACAATGAATAATACGCGAGTATAAGTGTATTCCAAATAGCACGTGTGGTAGACCCATACCTCCAAAATGCATTCATCGCTGACCTGAAATTCAAATTGAACTGGGCAGCCTGAGTTTTATCTGGCATCCCCGGTATCAGGGAGCCTGGGGAGGTAGGCAGGAAGGCTTCCAGGAGGAGGGGGCAGTGCTGGTGAGGAGAGAGGGGTACAGCTGCCCTTTCCTTCCCCTCCCCCACCCCATGTGCTCGCACACAGTGGCAAATGCCCTTGACTCCCCCTCGCAAGGGACTGGACGTGGCAGTTGATCCCCCCATACCAGGGAAGCAGGTGGGCATGACCGTTCTCCTTTCGTTCCGAAGATGGGGGGCAAAGTTACCAGGACTTTATTTTCCAAATCAGAATTGTGTTATAGCCCCTTGACCAGAAATATTTTGGCCACTTCCCAGCACGGAAGGCCACTCGGAAGCTGAAGGCTACCATGAATATCTCCCAGTGACTTTTGACCTGTGTGAGTTTGGACAAGTTACTTCACCTCTCTGAGCTCTAGACATCCCTGACCCCTTCTCTTCCACTCCTCCCCGTCTCACACTCTGCTCCAGCCGCATCGGCTTCCGGGCTGCACCTCCGACTCACCAGGCATAGTCCAGCCTCAGGGCCTTTGCACGTGCTGTTCCCTTCAACAGAAACACTCCTCCCAGATCTCTCCGTGGCTCCTTCCTCTCCTCCCTCGCTTCCGTGTTCAGGGCACTCAGCAAGGCCTCCCCTGAGCACCTGTTAAAGGTTGCAGCCTCTGCATCTTCGATGCCAGCCCCTTGTTTTTCTCAGGAGCACTTACCACCACCTGACCCAATATGCATTTTACTCACTTATCTTGTTTATTGTCCGTCTCTCCCACTGGGTGCTGAGCGCCACAAGGCCAGGATCTGTTTTACTGCTGTGTCCCCAGCGTCCAGCATAGCAGCTCATCAAAAACTGCCGAATAAATGAACAAGTGTAGGAAAAAAGGCCTGCAAGCAAATGTAAAGTGCGTATCTGTCATAGTCTATTGCTTCAACCTTTCGCTTGCAAATCTAACTGAAGGTAGCTACTTAAATGTTAATATTCAGCGTCTTGGTATGCAACAGCCACGGGGCACATATTGGATGGGACGGAATTCTAGGATGTTCCTAACATCTCAGAAAGCCCTACTGCACAACACGAGCATAGGCTCTCTCAAAAAAATACGCTTAGTCACAGGCACACAATTCTTCCTGTGTTCTTACCAGAAAGTCCCACCCCAACCCACGTAATTAGCGGAGGTGGCAAACTGCTGGCCCCTGGACTGGATAAGGTCCCAGATGGCCTTTATTTGGTCCAGTAGTTTTTCTAAGAGGCCACACATTGCTTCTACGGTCCGGAATTCCCGTGGATCCATGCATCCCGGGGTAGACCTCCACAAGGCTGCTTTCTGCCACTTGCTGCTACCCCATTTACCTCCTGCTTGGCCCGTAGGGACCTCTAAGTTTGAGACCTTGGTTTATAGACTGAGAGAACAGAGGCTGGTTTTTTAAAGGGGGAAAAAAAAACATCCCAGTGGGTTTGGCTTCAGGAAGGGGTTGATCCAGTAGCCGGATGCAGGCGTTGGCCCCTGCATTGCCCCTGGAGGCCGTCTCTGGGCCTCAGTTGTCTCATCTGTAAAATGGGGATAGAGGGACACATAGTTTGGGAGGATTGAGTGGCACTATAATGGTCGGGGCGGGCAGAAGGCGCTGGATATCTGTTCACCGCAATGGTTAAAGCTGTTCACTAAAGCTGGGTCGGGTCCGGCTCCTCACGCTCGCGCCCCCAGTGGGAGTGTGGCCCCTGACACGCCGAGTTCTCGCAGAGTCGGTTTGGCCACCAGAGAAGGCGGGGCCCGGGGGACCTCAGGGACGCATCGCCTCGCTCTAACAAGTGCATAGGGTCTCCAGGTGGGCCGGGGCGCCCTTGGCGTCGTATCGGGGTACCCGCCTCAACACCGGGCGCTGGGCGGAGGGCGCGTGCCCCTCCCCGCGACCGGGCGTCCAGCCCCTACAGGACTTCACTTGTGGCTCCAACGTTCAGGGCCGGGAGGGGGCGTGGCCTAAATGACCCCACTGCATTGGTCCTCCGGCCCGTCACTCCCAGGTGCCCGCCCCCCAATATAAAGGTCCGCCCTGGACTGGCCCAAGACAGTTTGGGAGTCAACTTTAAAGTCGTAGTCGCCGCACCCCGGACGTCCCGCTGACCGCGGTGAGAGGCGGGGGTGCCGGAATGCGGTAGGGGGGACGGTGACCGCGAGTCCTGGGGCGCCCCAGGGGAGGAAGGGGCGGGGAGGGCCTTCCCGGGGCCTCCGCTGGTCCCTACGGCCGGGGGGAGGGGTCTCCAGCCGCGGCTGAGCACCCCGCCCCGGCAAGTCAACTTCGGGAACTGGCTCAGACTTTCCAACTCTCTCCTCTCCGTTCGTGGGACTTTCGGTGGGGAGCTGCGAACGAGCCCTCTAGACGTGGCAGTATAAAGCGGGGTACGGATCCCCGGACTGAAACCACATCCTCTCCAAATTTAACGTGTGCTTTATTTGCAAACGCAGCTTGGAGGCTCGCCGACGCGGGTCCTGCACAGGAATTCCGCCCTCCCGGGCCCCCAGACCCCTCCCTCTCTTACCGGGGAGCAGTCCTTCTGCCCAGCACAGCCCGTCCCCTGCAGATGGTCTCACCTCCTGGGGCCCTCTCTCGCCCCGGCTTCTGACCCCCAGCTGCGGGCGGGGAGGTCACGAGCAAACCCCGCCCCCTTCCTCCGGATGGATGCGGCGCAGAGGCCTGCCCCTCCTGATCTGAGTCCTTGGGACCTATGTCAGGACTGAGACGAGGGCCCGGGCCTGGGACCTTGGACTCTGGGAACTTTGGAAGTTGGATCTTAGCGAATCCTGGCTGCAGCTGGAGGGCATTGCGACTCCATCCAGTTCCGGCCCACTCTTCCCTTGGCCGCTGGGGGCGACATCTGTCATAGTTGCCCCTGGTTAAACTTATTCGCGGAGGGATTGATGGACAGAGGGGATGAGAGGGGTGACCTCTAAGCTGCCAGGTGAGCTCACGCTCTGAGGAAGGTGAGTGGAGTAATAGGACTCAGGTGATGATCGCCAGGGGCGGGTGACTCCTCACCCCTAGTCATAAGCAGGGAGCCCATTCCTGGCTGGCTTCACCCTTCAGATCTGTTTACTGAGGAACTGCTCTGTGCCAGGCTGAGCGTCACGTGTGCCGCCTCTCCCCCAGTCCGCAGGGACTCCGAGCTAGGAGCGGTTATCCCCATTGTATGGATGTGGCGAGCAAGCTCCGAGGGGTTGCCGCCTTCCCCAGCTCCCACGTGAGTGGCAAAGCTGGGGTGAGAACCCGGTTTGGCCTCCAGAAGTGGTGCTCTCAAAACATCAGGTTCCACTTGGTGGAACACCTCTGGGCCCCCTTCCTCTCCAGCACATTCTCAGAATCAAGGTCAGAGGTTCTCAATAGGCTCACCCCAGAATTATCTGGGGGACCAGCTTTTAAGGCAGGCACTCCCGTTAGCCCCACTTTACAGGTGAGAGGACGCACCTTGCCCAGCATAGCACCCCCACGGCTCGTGTCTCCTGCAGACGTGTGCGTTAGATCCACCACCAGGGAAGCCTCCCTCGCCCTTCCCACACCTCTCGGTCTGACTCGATGGGTCTGCAGTGGGGCCAGTTTTTAGGCTTCATTTTGTTTGAACAGGTAATAGTATCTACCTGGCTCAAAAGCCAGAAGCCTGCCCCAGCTACCTGACCTTCCTCCCTGAAAAGTGGCCACTTTTCACAGTTTCCTGTGTCTCTTTGAAGATTCTGTGCAAATGCAAACACTTTTGCCTCATCCACACTCTGTCTCAACAATATCTTTGTCCATGTCAGTTACGTACAAATTGTCATTCTTTTGCCAGGCACTGGGCTAGCCCTTCAGGTTGTTGTTACCAGTGTCCTGTGGCGGCCACTGGTCCACCCTCACCTGCCCTCGTAGCAGTGTAAGTGGGGGACAGTCCTCGCAGTGAGGTTTCTAGGTCAAAGGGAAGATGCCTGTTGCCATCCACAGAGGTTTTTTGCACCATGGGTGTCTCTGGAGTACTGATACAGGTGAGAGTCCACGGAGAGCTGGCTGTACCCTGACCTTGCCCCTCAACGTGGGGCCCCAGATCAGGTGCATCAGCAGTACCTGGGAGCTCATTAGATAAAAATGCACTCTTGGGCTCTGCTGAATCAGCACCTGCTTTTGAACAGGGCCACGGATGTGTGTTCATGATTGAGAGGCAGGGCTTTCAGAAGTGGAGGCATGTCAGGGCAGGTGTGAACCCGGACTTCTCCCTGGAGGGAGGGGCCAGGCAGGCTGTACCCTGACCCATCCCTCTGTCCACAGTGCGTGCTTCTGAGACATGTCTACCAACGAGACAGAAGCCCCTGCCAACACCCATGTGACAGCAGAAGAACCGGTACAGCAGGTGAGGAACGGTTTAGGCTTCCCGCATCACGGCACCGTGGCCGGGAGCCAGGGAGCTGCTGCCAGCACTTTGGGGTCAAGAGAGATCTTTCCAAGTGGGTGAGGGAGAGCCAGCGGACAGAGCCCTAACAGGTGCCCCACTAACACATGGGGGCAGGAGAACTGGGGTGCGGGTTGAAACTGCCTGGCCCTCCCGTGCCCCCCGGCCAAATGTTTCCTACCTCTGGAGGCTCTTAGAGTCCCCCTTCCGGGAAGTCAGTCCCTGTTCCTACTCCCCTTCCCCAGTTTAAATCAAGGTTAATTTGTTAAGGTGTCGTCCGTGTACCGTGAAACGCTCCCTGAGGAAGGGCACACTGCTCAGCTATCTCTGGTGAACTGCCGAATTACGCCATCACCACCATACGGTTCTAGAACATTTTTCATCTCTCCCAAAAGAGACCCCACACCCATTAGCAGTCACCCCCCAGCCCCACTTCCTCCAGTAGCCACTCATCTAGCTTGTCGCTATGGATTTGCCTATTTTGGGTATTCTATAGAAACAGAAACATGACATGAGACCCTTCTGTGTCTGGCTTTCACTGAGTGACGTTTTAGAGGTTGTTCCGTGTCAGTGCTTCACTTCGTTTTTAAAATTGAAGTAAAATACACGTAACATAAAAATATACTATTCTGACCATTTTAAAGAGTACAGAGCAGTGGCGATAAGTACGTTCAGTGTGCAACCGTCCCCACTGCCGTCCATCCCCGCTATTAATAGTCCCATTCCCTCCCCACTCCCATGAATTCCAGAACTTTTTCCTACCCCAAAGGAAACCATCCCCACTATTAATAGCCCCATTCCCTCCGCCCAACGACCACTACTCCGCTTTCTGTCTATGGATTTACCTATTCTGGACGTTTCTTATAAATAGAATCATGAAATCATTTTATAAAACTTGAACCTTCTCTGTTAGGTACCTCATCAGTGGAATCATACAATATTTGTCCTTTTGTGTCTGGCATAATGTCCTCGAGTTTCATCCACATTGTAAGCGGGTATCAGAATTTCCTTCCTTTCTAAGGCTGAATAATAGTCCATTCTGTGGGCAGCGTGGGGAGGGGAGACAACATTTTATTTATGTCATGTCAGTGGACACTTGGGCTGCTTCCACATTTTAAGCTATTGTAAATAATGCTGCTATCAACATAAGTATGCAAATTGTGTGGGAGAGAGACAGAGCTGAGCAGGCTGCGTGGGCGCCAGCACCCGTCCTGGTCCCTGATTGGTTCATTTTTATGCAAATGAGGAATCCAAATTTGCAGTTTGATTGGTCCACATGGCATGGTCCTAACTGGTCAGAACCGTGCATCCTGATTGGTCATCATGGAGCCACTCTGGTCAATAAAGATGCAAATGAGGATGTAACTGTGCAGCTCCAATTGGACAGGGCAGGTCCCAACCCACTGGTGTAAACAGGATTCTGGAAAGTCCTTTATGAGGATAGGAACACAGTGCCAGAGGTTTGGCGGCTCAGTCCTGGCATCTCCGCGCTGCAGTGTGCCCGAGTGGCCTCTGTCGGCAGCGATTGCTGGACTCTGATTATTCATTTGGCCCCAGCTCACCACCAGGAGCCCTTCTTAGCTGATATGTTCTCTCTAGAGGTCCAGCACACTCAAGTACAAGTCTCGAGTGGATGTGCCGGGTAGATTCCCAGGAGTGGAATTGCTGGATCCCGTGGTAAATTTGTTACATTCTGAAGCAACCACATAGCCTTGTGGGTAAATCCTGGAGGCGGATGGCCTGAGTCCAAGGCCCAGCTTTGCCACTGGCTGGTTTTGTGACCTTGGGTGACTGGGCCTCAATTCGCCCATAGAATAAGATTTCCCATCTCCCAGGATTGCCGATTAAGTTATGCAAACAGCACCCGTGGGAGTTAGCACTTCTGCTGGCAGGCATTTTACACGCGTGATCTTTGCAGCCCAAGACAGAACGACTGTGTATTGTGTGGATGGGAAACCGAAGCTCAGAGTGGCTTATGGCAGCTACTCAGTTCTGTTCTTGGAGGGCAAAAGCAGCTGCATTCAGTGTATAAATGAATGGGTGTGGCTGTATGCCAATAAAACTTTATTTATAAAACCAAGTAGCAATAGAACAATTTTTTCCTTATTTATTGGGGTTACATGGTTAATAAAATCATATAGGTTTCAAGTGTACAATTCAATAATATGCCATATGTGTATTGCATCGTGTTCACCACCCAAAGTTAAATTTCCTTCCGTCACCATATAGTTGATGTTCCACTGCCCCTATCTACCTCCCCTCTTCCAAAAATATGGACTGCTTCGCGAATTTGCGTGTCGTCCTTGCTCAGGGGCCATGCCGGTCTTTCCTGTTCCAGTTTTAGATCATGTGCTGCAGAAGTGAGCGCATAATGGAATGTTATTCAGCCATATTAAGGAATGAAATTCTGACACATACTGCAGCATGGATGAAACTTAAGGCATGATGCTCAGTGCAATAATCCAGACGCAAAAGGACAAATATATGATTCCACTCACAGGAGGTCCTCAGAGGAGTCAAAACCATAGAGACAGGAAGTAAATGGTGGAGCCAGGGGCTGGGAGGAGGGAGGGAGGAGTGTATGGGACAGAGGGTCACTTCAGGAAGATGAGAAAGTCCTGGAGGTGGACGGTGGGGACGGTGGCACAGCATTGTGAGTGTCCTTAATGCCCGGTAAATTTTATGCTGTCTGTATTTTACTACAATTAAAAAGAAAACGTGAAGCACGGACACAGACTGCTGCTTGAACGAACCTTGAAAACATTACTCAGTGAAAGCCGGACACGAAAGGCTGCGGACTTTGCGATTCCATTTATTTGAGATTTTTGTGCAAAACCTCTTAAGATCCCAAATTCTTCCCGAAGAGGCAAATTCATAGAGACCGAAAGCAGATTAGCGGTTGCCAGGGGCTGTTAGGGGGTACGGGGCTCCTTTCTGGGGCAATGGAAATCTTCTGGAATCAGACAGTGGCGATAGTTGTACGACCTCACGAAAGCACTGGAAACCACTGAACTAGATGAGCTTTAAAAATGGTGAAATTTTTGATGCGCGAACTAGATCTCAATAAAGCTATTTGGGAAAAAAAACAGGTGTGGGCTGGACTTGGCCCGTGGGCCATAGTTTTCAGACCCGTTTCAGACCCTAAGCTTGGCGAGGGCCTGGCCCACAGTGGGCGTCGAGTGCATGTTCAAACAGATGAGCTGCAGTGCCAAAATAAGGGAAGCCATTGGCGAAAGCCCAAGGTTCCTGGCTTGTACATCTGCACGGGCGCAGGGCGGGGATGGGGGGCTGAGCCGTTTCTCTGGCCGGAGTAGGGGCGAAAGTGCAGGCCAGCTGAGTTTCAGGCCCAGCCCCACCGGGCACCCCAGCTGGCCTCAGCTACGTCTGTCTTGTAGCCCAGCGTGGTGGACCGCGTGGCCCACATGCCCCTTATCGGTGCCACCTGTAATATGGTGTCCACGGCCTACACCTCCACCAAGGAGAGCCACCCCCACGTCAAGACCGTCTGTGAAGTGGCGGAAAAAGGTGTGAAGACCCTCACAGAGGCTGCCATCAGCGGGGCCCAGCCCATCCTGTCCAAGCTGGAGCCTCAGAGTGAGTATGGAACCTCCCCTCCTGGCTGGCTCGAGGGTGTCTGCCCCACCCCGGGTCCTGTCCTCCCAAACCAGCAGCGGCTGACCTTCCCGGGGACCCGAGGGATGCTCACGTGTGGTAACTGTCCTGTTTTGGGCTTGCCTCGCCTCCTGCAGTCGCATTGGTCAGTGAATACGCCCACAAGGGGCTGGATAAGCTGGAGGAGAACCTGCCCATCCTGCAGCAGCAGACGGAGAAGGTAACCGGCATGAGCCAGCGGGAGCCCCCGCAGGGACAGGGACCCGCCTGGCTATCGAGTCTGTGGTCCACCTTAACTAGCGTAGACAAGTGTGACGGCTTACCCTCTGACACTCCTGTCCAGTAGCGCTTCCTCCCTGGGCAGTTGGCCGAATGTTCTAAACGCCAACCTGATCTGCTCAGAGCCCGCTCACGTCCTTCCCACCTTGCCCAGAGAAAAAGCCACAGCCCTCCCCACGACCCACGGGGCCCCGCCACCTCCCTGCCCTCGTCACCCACCTCGCTCGCCCCTCTCCAGCCTCACCGGCCTCCGTCCTCAGCACTCAGTTCCTCGTGTGCCCATAGGCACTGGACACAGGGAGACAGTCCTCGCCCTTATGGGACTTCTGTTCTGGGGAGGCAGGGAGAGCAGAGTCACCCGGCTCAGTCGTACCCCAGGGCCTGGGCCCGTGCGGTTCCTGCGCGGTGGTTTCTGGGTCTCTGTTCTGACCGCACCCCTTCAGAGGCCTCCCTTCCCTCCTAGGGCCCTGCCCGCGTAGCGCTGTCCAGTAGAACTTTCTCTGATGCACGTGTTCTTTCTGTGCACTGTCCGATGTGGACGCCACCAGCCGTACGAGGCTACCGCGTCCTTGGAATATACCTAGTGTGACTGAGGAACTCAGTTACCAATTTTAACGATCGTAAATTGAAACAGCTACTCTTAGTTTACAGCCATCGCCATCCGTTCTAGAATGCTTCATCACCCCGGGAAGAAACTTCACACCCTTTAGCTGTTACTCTCCTTCCCATCAAACACCTCGGCCCCTGGCAGCCGTGGATACCCCTGTCTCTGTGGATTTCCCCGTACCCGGATGTTTCCTATAAGTGGAACCATGTAATACGTTCATGGCCTTTTGCGTCTGGCTTCTCTCACTGAGCACAGTGTCCTCAGGGCTCGTCCACGTTGTAGCAGGTGTCAGAATGTCTTTACTCTCTAAGGCTGGGTAACATCCCATCGCATGAATGGACCCCGTTTGGTTTATCCATTCCTTTGTCACTAGATCACTCTGAGTTGCTTTTATCTTTTGGCCGTTGTGAGTCATGCTGCTCTGAACATGGATGTGTGAATACCTCTTTGAGATCCTGCTTTCCATCAAATTGTATTTAATTTTAATACGTTTAAATGGCCACGTGTAGCCAGTGGGTGATGTATCAGTGTGGCTCTGGGAGGGTGGAGGCATGGAGGAGGTGGGCGGTGCACCCGAGGCCACACAGCTGGAAGGTGTCAAGGCCAGGACTACCCAGGCCGCTGGCTCCTGAGCAAATGGTCTTCACCGTGACACTGGATTCATCGCCGACCCTCGAGAATCCCCCAGCGCTGGACCTCCTCCCCTGGGCCTCCTTGGAGATGGGCGTGTGGGGTGAGGGTACCCCAGCACGGAGGGAGTGCAGAGATGCTGATGCTGGCCTGTCTCTTAGGTCCTGGCAGACACCAAGGAACTTGTGTCATCTAAGGTATCGGGGGCCCGAGACGCCATGTCCAGCGCCAAGGACGCAGTGGCCGCCCGAGCGACAGGGGCAGCAGATGTGACCCGGCAAACCATGCAGAGTAGCATGGACATGACCAAGGGGATGGTGATCAGCGGTGTCCAGTTGGTGGGCCATATGGTGCTGAGCGGGGTGGATACGGTGCTGGGCAAGTCGGAGGAGTGGGCAGACAACCACCTGCCCATGACGGACTCCGAGCTGGGTGAGTGTGGCCCGCGGGCCAGCCCCCACCCCGACACCCCCACGCAGAGTCCATCGGTTTGAATGACATTTTAATGAACAAATAAATGGCTGGTGGGCGAGAGGAAGAACAGAGGAGAGTCTGAGTGATTTAATTCAGGGATCTGGACACCTGCTGAGTCCCGGGCCCTCTCCTAGACATACGGACACAAGCAGTGAGCAGGCTGGATGACGGAATCCATGACCAATTCTGGAAAGAAAAAACCGAAGGTGGGGCAGGCGGGGGCGGGGAGGGTTTCAGGACAGTGTGGGCTAGGGCAGCGTATGTTTAGAGGCCCCGTGGGAAGGTGGCATTTGAGCATAGAACTGGAGGTAGAAGGGAGCTAGCCATCTGAATACTTGGGTGAGGCCACAGCCCGTGCCAAGGCCCTGGGACAGGATCGTGCCTGGCGTGTTGGAGAAACAGCTGGGAGCCCCCTGTGGCTGGAGCAGAGTGGGCGAGGGGGCGAGAGGTAGGAGGGGAGGGCCGGGAG
>NW_024347793.1:846951-872556 GCF_902729225.1 Pteropus medius | reverse complement strand
TAGGGCTGTGGGCTGAGAGCGCGGACTGGCCCTGACTCAGGTGCTCACAGACGCCCTCTCTTGGCTGCTTTGGGGAGGACAGGCTATGAGGGGTGCGGGGGAGGGGGTGGGTGGACCTGGCCAACAAAAATGGGAGCTGGACCAGGTTGGGGCAGGAATGAAGATGGACAGACGGACTGGGGATGAAGCCACTGGAGACGAAGGAGCCTGTACTCATCCTCGTGACCACGGCCGTGGCAGTGGGTCTTGATCCACGTTTGAGAGATGGCCCTCCTTGGCACACGTGCCTGGGACTGCAAACGTGCCCACGGCTGCGAGGGCCCACGAGGGCTGCCAGGAGCTAGACACCATGCTCCGTCCAGGGGGCAGTGGCGGCCCAGTCCCGGCCGACTGGCCAGAGCAGGTTTGTTTGAACGAGGAGACGTTTGGGAGAACTGGGAAAACCTTGAAGACAGACTGGACCAGGGTTTCCCGCCACGGGGCTGCCAGCTTTCGGGGCTGGGTCACTCTGCGGGGCATCCTGGGCACTGGCAGGGGGCGTGGAGGACAGTCGAGCAGCATTTCCGGCCCCCACCCACTCGATGCCAGGAGCACCCCAGGTCGTGACAACCACAGATGTCCCCAGACGTGGCCCAGTGGCCCCTGGGGGGCAGAGTCGCCTCCCAGATGAGGCCCTCCGCTTTGCCCGTTCTGGCACTTCCTAAGTGGAACCGTGTGGTTTCAGAATGAGTCGGCTCCTCCTCATTACCTCCACCTCCGGCAGTGGGTCGCTGTTGAAAGAATTACTTCTTTCTCCATAGCTGGGAAACTTCCGTGGAGAAAGTTCTCTGCAATTCGGATTACCCCACGGTACAGTTTGTTGAGGAAAAGCAGTGAAAATGGCCAGCCTTCCCCCCTTTCTTTACTGTGGCATCACGGGCTGCTTCACCAGCACCCTCCATGGGTCGAATAGGGAGTCTTTATGTTTGAATACGTGGATTAAGAGGACATTTTCCAATCTGACAAGTTTATTTCATGGATGCTTTATTTGTCATTATTTTGGGCCACCTGGAGGGCCCCTTGAGTTGGCTCCGAGTCCCCATGATTCTCCCTGAGGCTCCTCGGTGGAAAGGGGAGGTTCCCTAATTTCTGGAGAGGCTCGATGTCCCGGGCAGGGCTGGCGATCTTCAGCTTTGCATCGTGTGGCTTGAACGTAGCATGTCACTTGTCCTTCGAGTTTCCACCACCCACCTGTGAACCTCCTGAAGGATGGGACCTGGCTGATGTCTTTGCTGCTGAACCCCAAGTTCAGTGCCTGCCGCTCCACAGTAGGCGCTCAGCCTGAGTAAGGCTCAGTGCGGGGTCCCAGGCCCCGAGGGCAGGAGGGGCAGGGTCTGCAGGGAGGAAGGTCTTGGGGCCAGGCCTTGGGGTCACAGCAGCGTCTGGGCAGCTCTGGTTTTCTACATCCACCCCCTGTGGATAAGAATCAGCGTGCACACCCATGCTTAAGGCACTGGGCGGAGTGCAGGTGAAGGTATGAGCTGCTGCGTGTGAAAACTAGATGTGCTGCTTGCCTTGGGCCCTGGGAGCAGCCCTCTACCCGCCCCTCCAGGTACTTCCCTTTGCCGAGGGATCTGCCCTCTCCACGGGGCCCTGCCTGCTTGCCCAGACACGCCAGGACTCTGCCAGATGTCCTTGGCCTGGATTACAAAGATGCTTTCACTTCTAAGGGCAGAGGTCTGGGATTCCCGGAAGGCTGGGGGATGTCCCGGACATCGGCAGGGTGGTTTCAGAGTGCTGCTGGTTTAGGGTTAGTCTTTGCAAACCCGCCTCTGGTGGGAGAATAGGAAGAATCTGTTTTGCTAAAAAATGCAGGGTTTTATTTTGCTGCCACAAAGTGTCCCATGTCTTTGTTTTTTGTTCAGTTTTTTAAATGTCAGCATGAAATGATTCTTCCATGATGTCTCTTCCCCAGCCGAGTGGAGCGCTACCCGCTTTTGTAAATAAAGTTTTATTGGCACACAGCCATACCCATCATTTACATTTTGCCTAAGGCTGCTTCTGCAGGGCAGTGGTAGAGCTGAGAATCGAGGCGAAGTACTGCCTTCGAAGCCCCAAAATGCAGACTCTGTCCCTGTGCGGGACTTGCCGTCCCTGGGTACAGTGTTTTTCCAGACTTTGATCATGTTTACAGAGACAGCTGACTTCCCAACTGGAGGCTTACCTTGATTGTGCAGTGGGGTCGACAGCTGCCCGTGGAATTTGACCGCTTTATTTTCCACTGTCTCTGGTTTCCGGAACAGTGCCTGACCCCTAGGCGATGCGCAAATATGTGGCTAAAATGGAGATTTCACTTAATCGGCAGAACAGCTCTGCCGTTCACATCTGACCAGAGCGTCTCTCTCACGTTATCTTGGTCTTGCGTTTACATTCCCTGGACTGTTTGTTTGATAGCCTTCTTTAAATCAACTTTGCCAGATTCTTTTAGAAAGGAAACTTTCTCACTATAAATATAAATAAAAAGCCGCATCGTCTGCTGTAGATAATAAAAATAGCTCAATATTCATTTGCGTGCCTTTTTTTTGAGGAGAGGGTAGTCCAAATTTCACACTTCAGGCAGCTCTGACTTAGCGGTCGTAGAGAAGGGGAAACTGAGGCTTACTGGCAAAACCGCTTCTGGATAGACCAGGCAGGGGGTAGCAAACATTTTGTTAACGGGCAGGTGGTAAATAGTTTTGGCTTTTTGGGCCTTACGGTCTCCGTTGCGACTTCTCAGCGCTGCCATCGTAGCATAAAAGCCTAGGCAGCAGGTAAATGAATGGGTGTGACTGCGTGCCCGTAAAACTTTATTTATAAAGGCAAGTGGCGTTCGGCCCGCGGGCCGTAGTTTGCAGCCCCCACTACGGAGCATCACGAAGCCCGTGAGTCTGGATTCGAACGCAGCTCAGGTTACTTAGAAAGCTCAAACTTATAACCACTCCATGAAGGTTTCAGAGCAGAAGGCCAAAACGATCGAGGTAGGCAGTCTTCCATCGTGTGGCCTTGTAGCTTCGTGAGCACTTTCTGGACGAGGTGGTGCTGACCTAACTGCTATTAAGACAGTTAATAAGAGTGTGAGTGCAGCGCCTAGAACATTGTGAAAGATTGGCCGCTCTTACTACGTGCCAGGCGCCAACACGGGGTCGGCCTGTGTTTTCTCCGTAAAGGACCAGATTATAAGTATTTTAGCCTCCAGGGACCGAGAGGCCACGTACTCCACTACTGCACTTTGAAAGCAGCCAAAGACAACATGTAATGGGTGCGCACGGCTGTAGTGTCAGCTCGTACCAAACTGCAAGCAGGCCGGACGGGCCGCGGGGCTGTGGTCCGCAGACCCTCCTGCTCATCTGAAGGCTGTTACTCCTGAGAAGTTTGGTTCCCATCATACCCACTGTGCAGATGGGGAAGCCGAGGCAGGGAACCCTCCACTCAATGCGAAGCCTCGAAGCTTGCGAGCGCCGGACCCACAGAAACCTGGGCAATCAATGCCACACGCTGCAGCAGGCCCCGAGGCAGCCCGAGCGGCGAGCTCGGCCTGCGTCCCGGCCTTCACGATGCTTCCCCGCATCACCCCCACCCTACCCCCCCGCAGCCCACGTCGCCACCTCCCTGGAGGGCTTCGACATCGCCTCGGTGCAGCAGCAGAAGCAGGAGCAGAGCTACTTCGTGCGTCTGGGCTCCCTGTCCGGGCGCCTGCGCCAGCGGGCCTACGAGCACTCGCTGGGCAAACTGCAGCACACCAGGCAGAGGGCCCGGGATGCCTTGCTGCAGCTGGAGCAGGCGCTCAGCCTGGTGAGGCCTGGCAGGGGGGTGGGGGGCACGCGCTCTCCCGAATCCTCCCCAAACCTAGCGGCCGGTCGCTCACCATTCTGCATGTCCGCCGGGGCTGGCTCGTGGGCTGCGGGGGCTGAATGAGTTTACAAGGGCCGCCACACCAAGTCCCACAGTCTGGGTGGCTGGAAGTCCGAGATGAAGGTGTGGGCAGGGTTGGTTCCCCCGAGGCCCGTCTCGTTAGTGGGTAGATGCCGCCTTCTCCCGGTGCTCTCACGGGGTCGTGCCTCTGTGCGTGTCTATGTCCCATCTCCTTATGAGGACCCCGGTCATACTGGATTAAGGCCCACGCCAGTGACCTCATTTTATCTTGCTTGCCTCTTTAACGACTTGATCACCAAACATGTTACATTCTGAGGTCCTGGGGTACACCTCAGCCCATGACAGGTTGGCTGGGGGCTGAGCCCCGTGCGGGCTCCTCCTGCAGCAGGCTAGCTCAGGGTCTTGCCCTGGGCTTAGTCTGAGCACGTTTTCTTTCTTTCTTTTGCTTAAAGTCAGTTTCATCGAGGTAATTTACATACAATGAAAATCACTCTTTTTTAAGGGCATCGTTTGAAGAGTTTTATAACTATAAATGCATATTATATCACTACCACAAAAATCGAGATTTGGAATATTTCCATCACCCCAAAACGTTCCCCCTGCCTCTTTGCGGTCAAATCTCCCCGCCCCAGGATTTTATTTTTCTGTTCTTTAAAGAGCTAAATTCCTATTATTTTCTCTCTCTCTGCTAAGTATATCTCCTTTCTTTTTTTAAACAAATATTTACTGTGGTAAACTACACATAACAGAATTTACCGCCTTCACCGTTTGTAAGCACAGCTCGGTGACACTAAGCACACGCACGTTGCTGTGCCACCGTCCCCACCATCATCTCCAGAACTTTCTCATCGTCCCAAACTGACCCTCTGTCCCCATCAAACAGTCACTCCCCTCCCCTCCCCTCACCCCCACCATCTACTTCCTGTCTCTAAGGATCTGACTCCCCTGGGGACCTCCTGTGAGTGGGGATCACACAGTGTTTGTCCTTCTGTACCTGGCTTATTTCACTGAGCATCAGGTTCTAGGATTCATCTACACCGTAGCGGGTGCCAGCATGTCCTTCCTTTTCAAGGCTGAATAACATTCTCTCGCAAACCTCTTTAAGCCTCTGCTGCTGTTCTGTCTGCTTCTGTTCATGGGCCACAGCCAGGCACGTGGCCAGGCCCAGTGTGTAAGGGGAGGGAGAGAAGCAAACTAAATGGGCCGAGCTGCAGAAAGTTTGTGGCCGCTTCTTGGCCACAGAAACCACGACAAAATGGTGTTTGAAAACAGCACCCCCCTCTCCTTCCCGCCCCTTATCTCAGATAAAAGGAGGACTCCCAGGCCCCTGGAGCCCGCTCCCTGGGATGCTTGGGGGTGGGCAGGGGCTCTGCTGCCCTAGCACTGAGGCAGCCTCTCTCTGTCTCTCTTGCTTCAGATGGAAACCGTCAAGCAGGGAGTTGATCAGAAGCTGGTGGAGGGCCAAGAGAAACTACACCAGATGTGGCTCACCTGGAACCAGAAGCAGCTCCAGGGCACGGAGGGGGACCCCGGGAAGCCAGAGGTAGCCATGGTGGGGGGAGGGGAGCGTGGGGTGCCGGGGTCCTGGCTTCCTCCTCCACACCTCTGCTCGATGCACCGACCAACCTGCCGGGCACGCTTCCCCTAACCTCGCTTCCCATTAACTGCCCTCGAGACTCGCTGACGCCTCCTCCAGGAAGCCTGCCTAGGGGGTATGGGTGTCACCTCTGAACCTGGGGTACTTGAGAGTGACGTGTCCCAACCTGCCAAATTCTAAGCTATGTCCGAAGTCACCTCGAGTCTTAAAACTCTTAAAACTGTCTCGACCCCACCCCGGTGTCCCCATCATATACCCACCTGGTTCTAGCGGTTTCTGGCTTTCCCTGGCCCCTCCAGCCTGCCCCAGGCATCCCCCCTGCACCCCGCTCTGACCCTGCCGCCTGTAGCGTCGCTCGTGTCTCGGCTCTCAGTGCATCAACACCCCACACAACCTCATGCCTCGTGTGTAGGATGCCCCCAGTCTCGGTCTGCCTACCATTAGAGCTGCTCAGCTTAACCTCTCTGGGCCGTAGCTCTCGTGGGTGTGAGCGGCATTTCCCCGGTGGCTAATGAAGCCGAACGTCTTTTCACGTGCCTCTTGGCCGTCTGCACATCTTCCTTGGAGAAATGTCTGTGCCCTTTTTTTTTTTCGGTCTGATTGGTGTACTCCTCACAGCTCAGTACTCAGAGAGCCAGTGTTGCAAGCCATCGTGCTGGGCGGCCTCCCCCAGTGGGAGGGTTTCTGAAGGTCGGCGGAAGAACCCTACTTCCTTTTTCCCAGCTTTGGATCTGGTTTCCCCCAAAGCAGTGGTCCTCGTCACCCCCTCCCCACTGTCCCTTCTCCGCAGGTCGAGTCCCAGACGCTTGCCATGTTCCGTGACATCACCCAGCAGCTGCAGGCCACCTGCGCCTCGCTGGGCTCCAGCATCCAGGGGTTGCCCACCTACGTGAAGGACCAGGCACAGCAGGCTCACCGCCAGGTGGAAGACCTCCAGGCCGCCTTCGCCGGCATCCACTCCTTCCAGGACCTGTCCAGCAGCATCGTGGCGCAGAGCCGCGAGCAGGTCACTAGGGCCCAGGAGGCCCTTGACCACGTGGTCCAGTATGTGGCCCAGAACACACCCCTCATGTGGCTGGTGGGACCCTTTGCTCCCAGCATCACTGAGAAGGCCCCAGAAGAGAAGAAGTAGAGAGACAGGAAGGGGGCTCGGGGCTCCGTCCCTCCCCAGGGGACCAGCAGCTGCACTGGACCCCTTGTCCCTCAGCTCTTCTCAGCTACCACCTTACGAAGCTGGGGTCCTCCAGACGGACCAATCTCCCTCCCCCGTTCGAGAAAGCGCGTTCTGAGCCTCACCTCATCAATCATTAGTGCGAGGCTTCTGGAAATTTTTTTTCTAGAAGGTTCTAAAGAATTTGTTTTTCTTTCTTGAAAGCCAGGAAAGTAGTTTTTCTATCCCACTTCTTTTTTTACCTTAAGAGCCCCAGACATCGATCTTTAGTTACTGGACTTGGACTTTGGTCTGTGAAGCGGGCCTCTGGGGACAGGGTAGGCAGCAGGGGCTGGGCCTGCCCGGCAGGCCATCACGCCTGGAGCGTCAGCGTTGCCTTAATAAATTTCCCCTGCAGCGAAGCGCAGGCCGTGTACGCGTGTGTGTTCCCAGCAGCCAAACACGTCGGGGGCGCCTTGTGGCTGTCTCGGCCCCACCCTTGCTCTGCTCACGGGGATGTGAAAAGTTCAGGACTGGACCTGCTACGAACTTGAAGTTCGCACGCAGCGCCTCGGACGAGGCCCCGTGTTAGTCGTCGGCGACGCGCTCGCCACACTTGCTGGGCCTCAGGTCCTCGAACTTGGTCCTGGGCGTTGCGGACGAGAGCGGGGCCCGAGGGCCTTTCACCCCCTCCCGGCCCGTGTGCCCAGTCTTGCCCCGCGCCATGTCATAGCTGTGTGTCCGAAGAGGGAAGCCTGCTGCTTTTTCTGTAGTGGGACTTCCTAGGTGTGTGTGGGGGGGAAACAGCATAACAGGCTGGCCCCCCAAAATATCCACATCCTAATCCCCCGGCCCTTCCACGGTTAAGGGGACTTTACAGATGGGATTCAGTGAAGGATCTGCAGGTGGGAGGTGAGCCTGGATCACCCCGGTGGGCCGGGTGTCATCACAAGGGTCTTTACAGAAGAGAGAGCCTGGAGGGCGAGGGTCGGAGACAAAGGGTTCGGCCACCAGCCAAGGATACAGGTGCCTTTAGAAGCCAAAAAAGGCAGGAAACAGATCTTCCCCTAAAGGTTCCGGAAGGCCCCTGCTGTCACCTGACTGGCCTGGTGAGACTCGCTTCAGACTTCCAACCTCCGCAACAGCGAGATGACGCGTGTGCACGTTCCCGGCGCCTGAGTTGGCACCATCGGTCACGGCGGCGGTGGCCGCATTCAAGCCGAATCCTCTTGGTGCTGCTCTGGGCCAGGGCTGGCTCACACACCCCCCGCTTCTAATCGTCTCAGCCGTGCAGTGCAGGTCAGGTGTCCTCACTTTACCAATGAAGAAACAGAAGCTCACAGCCAGGGAGGGGCGCTGCCTACTCTCAGCCTCGTCTGCGATGCCACAAATCTGCCCATTCCGTTATTGCATGTCCCCGATGGCCAGGGGTCCTGTGCTCCTCGGGGCTGGCCGAGTGACGCCGGATTCCAGCTCGGTGATGGGACATAAGTCTACCGGCCAGCGCCCTGGTGTGGGACCCCGGGCAGGGGCCTTTGCATCTGCCCCTGTGTCGCCATCTGAGATCTGGCTCTAGCGTCTTATAGTGCAAAGGTTGCATGGGTCGTGCATTGAAAGAGCCTGCTACTTAGGGTATCTCAGGTCTGTCCTCCTTGGCACAATGGGCATTTGGCCAGGTCGTTCTCTGGGAGGAGGGGTGTCCTAGGTACCGTGGGGGTATCGAGCAGCATCCCTGGCCCCCATTCACTCAATGCTTAGAGAACCCCTCCCCAGTGATGACAACCACAGAGGTCCCCATACGTTCCCCAGTATCCTCGGGGGGCAGAATCACCGCCAGGTGAGACCACTGAGTTCGCTAGTATCTCAAACTCTCATTTTCCTGCCTTTTAAGTGAGCCACTGTGCTTCCCCAAACGGGGCCGTTGATACGGCAGGGAACATATCGTGCCTAACGATACATAGGCTGGAACTGGCCATCGTGGTGAGTCAGGTGCTAATCTGAGCACTTGGTAGACGGAGGCCCCGTCCTTGTCTCAAGCCTCTGGGTAGTTGCTACTGATCGTCCCCTTTTACAGATGGGGGAACTGAGGCAGCTAGAAATCAAATGATTCGCTCTAAAGCCTCCCGATCGGGAAGCGGTAGCCCCGGGCCTCAGACCCAGGCGGGCTGGCGCCAGAGCCCACGAGGGCCCAGCAAGTGAGTCGGGGTCCTTGTCTTTCTGTATGTCCCCCAACTCCCTGGAGGAGCTTGGCTGACCCGCCTCCCTCTCTGCCCATCATCGCCCCCCTCTGCAGAACGAGATAGTTAGCGATGGCCGCGTAACAAGTTAGCACGAACCCACTGGCTGTGAACACATTTTTCCACGTTATTTCATAAAGTCGACTGTACCGTGACAGATGGCAGCATCCATTCTGCTTTTTTTTGCATTTGTCCCTGTTCCGACGGATGAGATTGCAGACTTTTCTTAATAAAAAGAAGAATGTCAGCGGCTCTGGGGAAATCCCCTGTCGTAAAGGGTGGGGTGGAAAGAGAGAGGGTCTTCTCTTTTGTGCAGCCCGTGGCCCACAAAGCGTAAAATACTTACCATCCAATCCTTCACAGAAAAAGTCGGCCAGCCTCTGCTCGAGACCACCATTCTGTGCTTCCCGTTCCATCTTACTGCTTAGACGCACATATTTCTCCCAGTATTTAAAAGCCGTGACGTGTTTTGCTGCAGTGGCTATAAAGACCATCAATGAGCCACACGTACGATGCTGAGGCTAAGGATGTGGGCACGTCTCTAGCCGTAGGACAGTGGCAGTGCTGGGGCTGGGGGCGGCAGATGTTCAGTGCTGGAACGGTGGGCTGGACCAGCATGGTGTCCGTTCCCAACTGAGGCACAGAAGTGAGCTTACCCCCCAGGCCCACTAGAGAGCCGAAACGATCTTCCGTGCTTTCTCCTGGGGGGGTTCCGAGTCTAATGGGCAAGGATTTACAAAGCCTTTTCGCAAAAGCAACACGTGGGATACTCCCCAGTGTCTCAGCAGCCCTGTTATTGGGTTCGTACCCATGCTAAATCTGAGCAGATGTTCACGGCAGCTTGATTCGGAACAGCTCCCAACTGGAACACTACCCAAGTGCACATCCAGAGAAGCGAAGTGGGCAGTCACTCTGTGGAATATTATGTAACAAGGAACAAGGATAAATTACCGGTATTTGTAATTACGTGGAGGAAACTCACAGGCATGATCGCGAGTGAAACGTCAATGAAGTTTCAAGACAGATGGAACTAAACTATCATGAGAGAAGTCTGAATAGCAGTCGGCCAGGGGCTAATGAAGGGGCCAGCGGGACTCCTGGGGCCTGGAAATGATCTGGGTGGTGGCTACGAAGAGTACGTGCTTTTGCAAAAGTCCACTGAGCTGTCCGTTTAAGATTTATGCACTTTAGCACCTATGAATTATACTTCAAATGCAAATTTTAGAAGTGAAAGTAACATTCGGTGGTGGACGGGGGAAGTGAGCCCTTTGTTCACTTCTGGTGGGAGTGCAAACAGGGAGCGCTGGTCTGGAGAATGATGGCCAATATTTAGCAAGAGCGAGAATGCATCTTCTCCACGTGGGAGAAGTCCCAGAAGTTTCCCTTCTCGAGAGCTACCCTACAGAAACCCTGTGGGCAGATGCTGATATCTCCACGTCACAAAGGGAAACCGAGGCACAACTCACAGGGCTCGCCCTCGGCCCCACCTCGCAGCTGGTAAGTGTCAGGGTAAGGATTCAAACCCAGCACTCGGGCTTCCGCTCACCCCGTACTGTGTTCCTGACTTGTCAGGTAATGATGCCTGTTCGGGGGAACAGTGAAGCAGCCGGCACATCCCACGACGGGGGACTCAATAAATCGTGACACAGTCATGCTTAGACATAACCCGCTTAAAAAATGGTTATTAATGTCCCCCAATACTTTTTAATGAAAAAAAAATGGGGTTACATATATTGGATTAGAAACATGTTAAGAGACATTGATAGAATAAAGCTAAATACACCATCCATGTCAAGTCGGCGGACTACAGCCATTGTCCGGCCCGCCGCCTGGTTTTGTAAATAAAGTTTTACTGACACAACACAGCCGTGATCATTTCTTGATATATCACCTATGACCCCTTTCAAGCTGCAACTGTAGCACGGAGTGGTTGTAACAACGATATTTACTATCTGGTCCTTTACAGAAAAAAAGTTTGCTGACTTCTGGCGGATGTCAGAAAAAAAGCCAAACCAGACTGAAGAATACTAAATGTCACATTCACGGATTCATGTACACGTGTGCAGGACTGAAAAAAATGGGCACCCACGTGGAGAGCTATTCTCCCCGGCACAGGAGGACGAGAGGTTGGATAGGATCATAGACCTAAACTGGAAGGTTGTCCTTGTCTTGTTGAAGAAGTGAGCGGGGCAACCACACCTGTCTGCAGGTGGTTAAATGTATCCATCTGCAGCCGAGGGTTTCCCACGGAAGCCAGGATGCTCCATTCTGTTCTTTTTCTCCGCGTCTCAGTTTTTTCACCTATAAAATGGACACGTTCTAACCTACCTGGAAAGGTTGAGACACAGATCAGAGCCCCCGCCCCCAGATGTTTGGCATTGGGACAGGCACGTAAAATCATTGATGGTGAGGCAGGCGGGGAGAGAGGCATGGGATGGTGGGTTTAATGCCCTCTCCCCGTCCAGCACTGGAGTCCCCAAAGGCAGGGACCACTTCTTTCATGCTCCCTGACGTATCCCCAGACCCTAGACATGTCTGGTACACAGTAGGTGCTCAATAAAATGTCTCCCTCACTGGAGACAGGCACTAAGTAAGGGCCCGGAGCGGGGAGGGTGCATCTCCCTCCTGTGAACCTTTAAGCAAACTTTGGCCTATGATCCATGAACCTCTTGGGGGACCCGATGATGGAATTCGGGGTGCCCATGAACTAACCGATGGGAAGAAATGCACATCTTCCTTTTCGCTGACTCTAACCGGTATTTACCATTTCCTTAATTATGAACGAAGGCAACGGCAGGACTTGTGACTTTATCCCCAGTTGAAAACCACAGGTATTTTCATATCAAATCACGTTGCTGCAGATGGCCCCGAGTAGAGCTGACACTCAGCATGAGTACATTGCTGTGGTTATTAGATCTTGTTAGTTCATATGGCGATAAAGGTATATATATATCCCTAAGAGATGTCTGTTGTTTCAATATAGCTCTATTTCAAAAGTATTTTTAAAGCGATTGCCTTACAAGTATTTTTTTAAAGTTTTTCAAATGGTGGTACAATACACTGAAAACTCACCATCTCAACCACTGTTAAGTGCACAGCTCAGCGGCATTAAGTACACGCACGTTGCTGTGCCACCGTCCCCACTGTCCCCACCGTCCATCTCCAGAGCGTTCTCACCTTCCAGAACTGACCCTCTGTCCCCATCACACGCTCACTCCCCTCCCTCCCCCAGCCCCTGGCTCCACCATCTGCTTCCTGTCTCTATGGATCTTGACTCCTCTGGGACACCCCCCATGAGTGGGATCACACAGCATTTGTCCATTTGTCCTGATTGGCTCACTTCACAGAGCGTAATGTCCCCAAGTTTCATCTACGTGGTAGCAGGGGTCAGAACTTCCTTTTTAAGGTTGAACAATACCTAGTCCTCTGAATGGATACAACATCATGGCATTTTGTTTATCCATTCGCCCAACGATGGATCGCTAATTTGTTTTTTAAAAAATATTTTAATAAATGCTTTTCCACGCCATGTCCTTGTCAGCGCCTGTATTTAGTTTCTGCACCCACAAGTAGTATTTTGAGAGGAGGCACCTCTATTCTCCAGGCTAAAGGGGCCCAGACAAAGGCACTAATAATTTCATGGGCCCCCTCCTCCATTAAAAAAATAATAAAAATTACATTTTACCACTGCCTTGTTATAAAGACGAATATAATCCAGGCTGGATACTATTCCTTTTTGTTTCTGATTTGAAAAGAAACGAAACATCTTCGCGGGCCCCTAGAGGTACGATGGGCGCTGGCTACTGCGTCTTACCCACGCCCCGTGGGTGTGTCCACCTGGGTCCGGGACGCCCGGAAGGTTAGGACCCCTGTCAGTTCTAAAGCGTCGCGTTGGCGACTTCGAGAGATGCCATCTTGCTGTCCCTCTTCCCACCACGTGGGTTTCCCCAGCCCGCCGTGCCCGCCGTGCGTGGCCACATTCTCCTCCCTCCCATTTCCAGGCGTCCAGCCCATGATCGCAGCCCCTAATTCTACTTCCTGGATAGCACCAATCGCTCATGGAAATGACCCCCTCCCGTTAAACCGTGGTCCCCTTCTCTCCAGACCGCATGCCTGCTTCCCGCAGGCTTTGTCCCTCTGTCCCCAGCAAGGTTTCCAGAGCGTGGCGCGGCGCACGGGAGGCGCCCGAATCTGCTGGCTGGGGGGGGGCGGGGGGGCGGGGGCGCGCGGCGCGGAGGAGGGCGGCGCTGCGGGGCGTCTCGGGGACTTTCCCCGTCCCGCTGGGCAGGCGTGACTTCACCCCGGTTCCTCCCCGCCCGCGGGCACCGCGGAAGAGGCAGGCGGAGTCCCGGAGGCGGAGCCGCCCGCACCACCTCCAGGCCGGGCCGCGAAGACGCCAGGACTCGGCCCCACCAGCCGGGGTAAGTACGGAGGGGCGCGGGCTGGAGCCGGGGCGCCTGCAGGTAGCGGGGCGCCCCGCGGCTCCTCGCCGGGGTTCGAGGCCCGCCGCCCCGGCCGCCGGAGCCTCTGGCGTCCGCGCGCTGTGTGCCGGGTGCCGCTCAAGGCTCCAGTTGCCCTCGCCGGTGACCCGGGCCCTCGCCAACGCCCCCACACCCCGAATTCCTTCCCAAGCCCTCCATTTCTTTCCGGGTTTCCGATTTCTCCGCAAGTCTGGCAGAGTTCTCGGCCCCGGGCCCCTGTTCCTCCTGGGCCGGGAGCGCCGCCCCCGCTGCCTCCACAGCCCCTCCCCTGAGCCCCTTCGGGGCCCTGGGTCCCCACCTTTCCCTGGGGCCTCCGGGCAGTCGTCCAGGCACACTCCCCTGCCCACGCCCCACCCCCTACCTTCTCTCTCCTTGCGGCTAAGGCAGAGAGGGCCTTAGGGAACGCAACCCCACAGTGAAACTGCCTGGGCCTGTTTCCTCCCCTGACGGAGGGGCACCCGTTCATTCTTCAGCAAGTGTTTATGGAGCACCCGCTGTGTGCAGGAGACACTGTTCAGTATGCTGGGCACACGGGAGGGACCAAGTACTGCCCTCCAAGACAACCAGCAAAACCTGTGAATGCTCACAGCGATGTGTGCAAAATGCAGAGGGCGGATATCCCGCGGCTCACCCGGTGGCTTGGCCTCAGGATTCCACAGATCCAGGTGAGGGAACATGCCTGCGCATAGTAGGTGCTCCATCAACGCTTGTTGACTACATACCCCTTCAGTTTTCCATATTTGTTCAGAGGCAGTCTGGCTATGTTTTGCTTTCTAGGTCTCGTAACATTTCTTTATTAGCCAAAAAGAATGAATTGTGCCCCTACTATGTGCCAGTCCTGGTGGGGGCAGATTAGACTTCTTGTCTTGTTGGGTAGAGGGGATTCAAACAGGAAACATCTTTTGAGCACTTACTGTGTGCCAGGTGCTGTTCTATTTGTCGATTTATTCAGTCAGTATGAAGCCCCTACTGGGTGCCAGTCACCAGAGGTACAGCTGTGAATAAGACAGACGAACATCCCTGTTTTCGTGGTGCTTCAGTAGGAAGCACTGCGTATTCAACAGGGAGCGAGGAAACTCCATAGTGTCAGGTGGCGAGAAGTGGAAAAAAAAAAAACCGGGGAGTGTAGGTGAATGGGGTTCAATGTTAAGCAGGGCGGCAAGGTCGGACCTTGACAAGGAGGTGACATTCGAGCCCGAGAGCCGAAGAGGATGAGGGAGCCAGCCTTGTGGCTATCTGGGGCTGTTCTAGGCTGCAGGACCGGCAGGTACAAAGTCCCTGAGGCAGGATCCAGTATGTTTAAAGAAGGTGTGGCTGGATCCGAGGGAGTCGGGGGAAGTGGGAGGAGGTGAAGGGAGGGAGATAAGGAGGGAGGACTGCAGGGAGGACTTTTTCAAATGAATCATGCCTAAAACAACTCTCAATTACTCCCTCCTGACCCCAAACCAGCTCCTCCCACATTGTCCCAGTCTCGAGCATTCACGCCAAAAGCCCAAGTGCCCTGCTTGCCTCCTCCAGTCTCCAAATTATCCACAGATCCAACATTCCCATCCTTCCTCACCTGGATCACCACCTGGTCCAGGCCCCGTCCTTGCTTGCCTGAACCAGCGGTCACCTCTACCTCAGTCCCCAGCTCCCCTGCTCGTCTTTGCCCTCAACAGTCTGTCCTCTCTGCAGTAGCCCCTCCGGCCTGTGAGCCCCCTGAGTCGGGTCCTGACCCTCCTCTGTCCATCGCCCTTCAGGGCTCCCACCTCCCTGAGGGTAAAACCTCAAGTCCTCCTCTGGCCCACAAGGCCCTGCTCGACGTGCCCCGCCCCCTCCCTGCCCTCCCTCTCACTCTGCTCCAGCCACACAGGCCTCCTCGCTGTTCCTCCAGCGCTCCAGGCACGGTCCTGCCCCAGGGCCTTTGCATGGGCTGTTCCCACTTCCTAGAACTCTCTTCCCTCAGATGACCCTATGGGTCAGTCTCTCCCTGTTTTATGTCTTGTTGAAATCTCTCTTCTCGTTGAGGCCTTCCCGACCACGGCGTTTAAAAGTGCAAACTCTCGCCCCCAATTCTGGGCATTTGTGGACCCCGTTTCCCCCATTATGTTTCTCCATGACATTCATCAGTGCATTATACTGAGAATTTCACTCATTTACTTGTTGATTTCCTGTCCCCCACACGAGAAAGTCAGCTCCATCGTTCGGGTCTCTGCCATGCCCCTCCCTGTTCTCAAACAGCCGGACAGTGAATGACCCCCGTGCGTCTCGCCCCCAGCCCCTCTCCTCTGCTCTCGTCTGCTGTCTGCTCGATCATGCCCCCTGGTGCCTCCACCACCTGACACCGGCTCTCCCCATGCCCTCTACCCCGCATCTGACTTCCTGGAATTGCTGACCTTGGCCCCCTGGCCCCAGGATACCACGTGATATCTGCCCAAAACAAATTAAAAAAAAAAAAATTTGAATCATTTATACAACAAGGTCTGGGATTTATCAGCAAATGGGGATCAATCAAAGAATTAACTCTTGGTCTGGACCGGGGTCCCTCAGCGTCAGCTCTTGGCAGCGTTTGGGGCCCGATCGTCCCCTGTGGGGGCCATGCTGGGCCCTACAGGGCGTGGAACAGCCTCTCTGGCCTCCACCCAGCATTTGTGACAACCAGAAGTGTCCCCAGACATTGCCTAGTTCCCCCCGGGGGGGACAGAGTTGTCCCAGCTGTGAAGTGCTGCTCTAGCCTGCAAGGTCTCACCCCAGGTGGGTACTAGGATGGTTACTAGGGCGGGACAGGCAGAAGGCCTCAGCCCCACCCAGCTGATGGGCAGATGCAGAGCTCTTGGCCCCTTGGGATGGCCCTAAGGCCGTGTTTCTCCCAAGTCTGAACATGACTTGCTTTGAGCACCTGGTGACTTAAATTATGGAGTCTGGGATGCCCTCCCTCTTGGAAAGGCCTCCTCTGTCCCTGTTTTCTCTGCGTACAGGGGGAAGATGTGAGTACTGGCCTCGTGCATTCATTCATTCAGCAAATGTGTGCGTTAGGGACCTGTTCTGTGGTTCCGTGACCCTCTGATGCCCACCGTCAGAAGGCAAAAGGTTCGGCACACAAGAAAAGTCTGCCCAGTGGCGAATTCTGTTGTGGGAGAAACAGGGTAGGAGAGAGACTGGTAATGGGGAGCTGGGGTGGCCGTGCCGCTGTACCTCAGAGCTGAGCGGTGAGAGTAAGGTCGCTGAGGCAAAGGTCTGGGGCTAAGACGCTCCACGCCTGCAAAGAGCCTGCAGTGGAAATCGGCATGACGTTTTTTGAGAACTGGAAAGAGGAAGAAATAGCCTCCAAATGGCTTGGCAGCTCTGTTAGGCATAGAGCCAGCAGGCAGCGATGGTTAGCGCACCGTACTAACAATGCTACTTATATCGGTTAGCTATCACTGCGTAACAAATCACCCCAGAACTCTGTGGCTGAAAATCAATAAACCTTTATGATTGCACACAGAGTCTGGGAACAGATAGCGGGGTGGTTCTGTCTCAGAGCCTCTCATGAGGTCACAGTTAAGTTCTCGGCTGTGGCTGGAGTCGCTGAGAATCCTTCACGTAGCTGGTGGCAGGAGGCCACAGTTCCTCTCCGTGTGGGCCTCTTCAGAGGGCTGCTTGCAACATGGCTTACAACACGGCGTGACAGAGACAGAGAATGACCAAGAAGAAAGCCAGTGCATTTTATAACCTGATGTCACGAGTGACACCCCATCACATATTCTCTCGGTGGCACCATGTTGAAAGGACTACCCAAGGCTGTGAAGACCAGTTGTGGGGGCACTGGGACCTCCCAGGAGGCCGACTGTTTCCCTTTCAAATGTGTATTGAGCACCTACTGACTTCCGGTCGACGGCTTCGGAACATTCCACGCATTGACACAGCCCCGAAGCGGTCCCCTATGTGGGCTTGCTATCATCCTAACAGGCTGTGTAGTCTTGTGGTTAGGCACATGACCTCTGGAGCCAGATTGCTTGGGTTCGAATCCCAGCTCTGTCTTTCACTGGCTGTGTGACTTTGGGCAAGTGCCTTCACGTCTCTGACCCACTTTCTTCATCTGCAAATGGGGAAAATAGTAGTGTCTACCTCTTGGGTGACACCAGGTACCTGTCAGCTGCTATCCTCTTGCAGAGAAGGAAACTGAGGTTGGGGGAAGTGACACGTCTTGCCCAAGGTCCCCCTGCTACGACAGGTCATGGCGACCTTGGAAAGCAGGCGGTGGGGGCGAGGGTGGGTGGTCTCTGGGCCGCCCCCTTCTGGTGGTAACTGTGCGTTTCCGGCTTTCTGCAGGTCTGCTCCAGCATTCCCCATGAGACAGGGGACCGTGAGCCGGTAGGCGACACCGGACCTGCGGGAAGGCGGGCGGTGCAGAACATGCCTCCGCCAGCCAGAGTTTCTGCCGCCGTCGGAGGCCACACCCACCCGTGTCCATGGCCTGCACTGGCCCGTCGCTCTCCGGCGCCTTTGACCTTCTAGATGCGGCAGGCCAGGACAAGCTCCTGTCTCTTCAGCGCAAGCTGAAGGCCCTGCGCCCAGGCTGTCGGGGAGCAGACCTCCTGCACGCCATGGTGCTCCTGACGCTGGGCCAGGAGGCGGCGGCCAGGGTCTCCCTGGAGGCCCTCAGGGCAGATGCGGCGGCCCGGCTCGTGGCCCACCAGTGGGCCGGCATGGACAGCAGTGCCGAGGCCCCGGAGGAGCCCCCAGACGTGTCCTGGGCCGTGGCCCAGGTGTACCACCTGCTCGCTGAGGAGCGGCTGTGCCCGGCCCCGATGCGGGACGTGGCCTACCAGGCAGCCCTCCGGGCTTTCGGCTCCAGCGATGACCCCCGGCTCGGGGAGCTCCAGGAGGAGGCCCGAAACCGGTGCGGGGGGCACATCGTCGGGGACCCCGGGGAGTTCCGGCCCCTCCGCTCTGATCTGGGCTGCCTCCCGCCATCCTCGCCTTCGCCCTCTGGGACGCGCAGCCTGCCTCGGCCCATCGAGGGCCCGTCGGGCTGGAGCAGAGGGCGCTCTCTGAGATCCACCGGCAGCCTGGCCTCCCTGGCCAGCAGCTTAGATATTAGCCAGTCGCCCACCATGGCTGTCCTCAGCCAGCCCCGCAGCCCCTGCAGGCCCAGCAAACTGGGTGATGAGCCCCCGGCCAGCCCGGCGTGCGGGCCTGTGCCCATGGGCTGCCAGGAGCCCGAGGAGATGAGCTGGCCCCCGTCGGAGAGGACAGCCAACATCCCGGAGTCACCAAACAGCCCCGTCCTCCCGCTTCCTGAGGTGGCCCCAGACGCAAGCCCTGCTGGCCCGTCCGAGCCATGTGAGGCTCCAGACACCGGCACCCACTACCCAGTGGAGTGCACGGAAGTGTCGCCAGCCCCCCAGTCTCTCCCCGTGCCCTCCACAGACGCCTGCCCTGTCAAGGACCAGAAGCCACTACAACTTCCCACAGAAGACACGACCCTCCCGACAGCCCAGCCATACGTATCGGCTCCCTCGGCCACGAAGACGTCCCCTCCCGACCCTTCTGCATCGACCCCTGGTCCCGCCCGCTTGGCCTCCCCAAACCTGCGTCCCCCTCCTCTCGAGTTAGAGTCGTCGGAGAAGAAATTTTACAGCTTTGTGGTCTTGCACGCCAAGGCGGATGAGCACATCGCCCTGCGCGTCCGAGATAAGCTTGAGGCCCTGGGCGTGCCCGACGGGGCGACCTTCTGCGAGGACTTCGAGGTGCCCGGGCGCGGTGAGCTGAGCTGCCTGCAAGATGCCATAGACCACTCAGCCTTCACCATCCTGCTGCTCACTGCCAACTTCGACTGTCGCCTGAGCCTGCACAAAGTGGGCCATTCACTGATGAACAGCCTCATGCAGCACGGGCGGCAAGACTGTGTGGTCCCTTTCCTGCCCCTGGAGAGTTCCCTGGCCCAGCTCAGCCCTGACACTAGCAGCCTGCTCGCCAGCCTGGTGTGGCTGGACGAGCACTCTCGGATCTTCACCAGGAAGGTGGCCAGCACCTTCAAGCCCCAGAAGCTGCGGGCCTATAAGGCCACCTGGAAGAAGGAACAGGATGTCCGCGCCTTGCGGGAGCAGCGCCAGCACCTGGAGGTTGAGCGGCAGCAGGCAGCCGCGTTGAACGCCGCGTACTCAGCCCACCTCCAGGCCTACCTATCCTGGCAGGCGCAGATGGAGAAGCTCCAGGCAGCTTTTGGGAACCACATGACATTTGGGAGTCAGCTGCCCCCTGGGGCTTCGGTGCCCTATGGAAGCCAAGGGCCCTTGGGAGCACAGCTACCTTTTCCTACCTGGCCTGGCCATCAGCCGTCACCCCTGCCTCCATGGCTGGCTGACAGCCCCCCACCGGCCTTCCCGCAGCCCCCAGCCTTCTCGCAGGCTTCACCTGTGACCCCTCAGAGCCCTGGGCTGCAGCCCCTCATAATCCACCATGCACAAATGGTGCAGCTGGGGCTCAACAACCATATGTGGAACCAGAGAGGGACCCAGGCACCTGAGGACAAGACACAGGATGCAGAATGACCAAGTGACAGAGCCCGATGACCCTGACCTCAGGCCCCCTTTGAAGACACCCCCCTTCCCCCCATCTCCAGGGGGAGCAGTGGAACATGGGTCACCTGCTGTTTTCAGGACATTGCTGGGGCACCTTCACGTCTTAGGAAATTGTGTGATATGGGCCCCATGACTTTCTGGCCCTCGAGAGGCCAGACTCTCTCCCTCCTCCCTCCTTCTCTGTCTCTGTCTCTGTCTCTGTCTCTCTGGATGGTGGTGGTGGGGAATGGGCTGGGGGATATTAGTACGCTGTTTTAATTATAATAAATATTTATTGAATGCTTCTCTAACGCCGTTCTCCTCTGGGAGACCTCCGCTCTGCGATTTAGTGAGAGAAAAATGTGGCTACTTCTCGAAAAAGGGAACTGGAAGAGCAGCTCTCCTCTGCCCCTGCAGGCATGGACGGGAAGTTGCACGCATTCGCTCACTTCATTGGCCAGAACATAGTCACATGGCTCCTCTCCCGCTGCAAGGCCACCTGGGAAATGCAGTCTTCCAAGGGGCCACGTGCTTTGCGTAAAGTGGTTCTAATGCCAGCGGAGGTGGGCAGAGAAGACACTGGGGGATATTGAGCAGTTTCTCCTGCAGTTTTTTTTTTTTTTGGGGTGGGTGGTCTGGGGTGGCAGGTCTTGCTTTGTTGCCCCCACCAAAGCTGGGCTCAGATCCCACCGCGTGGTTTTGGGCAAGTGTCTTCACCATTCTGAGCCTCTGCTTTCTCATGTGAGAAATGGGTTTATAATTTCAGAGTCATCAGCACGTCAGAAGCGATGGTCTGAGGGCTCATAAACTGCATGTGCCTGGCAGGGAGGGATTCATCTTTTCTTGAGAAGCAAAACAGAATTAATTAGGTCGAGCACTTACCACTTGTCGATTCTGGAAGCTTTAAATATCTAAACATATGTTAATCTCCCAAAATGAACTTTCGAGGTAGAAGCTTCTATGGTTGGGCCCATTTTACACATGAGGAAAACGGAGGCTCAAAAAGGTGAATTCTGCTCCGGAAAGTCCTGTGAATCAGAAGTGGGAGATGATAATCGAAGACTTCCAACGGAGGAAATGACAGGGCCCAAGGCGGACGAATTTGGGTGGGCCGAGCCAGCCAGCCGAAGGCTCCCTCCACCCAGCTGCCTGATTTGAGCACTGACTGCGTGCCCTTTCCTCCAGTGCCCGCCAGTCCAAAGGGCAGGCCTGGTGTGAGTCACCCAGGCTGCTCTGTGCCACTTGCAGTTTTAGTGGCTGACTCAGGTTTTGTTTGGGGCTCTGCTCCCTCCCTCCCGCCCTCCCAGCCATGATGAAGTGAAACCTGGGGAGGAAAGCTGAGATTAGATTCCAGCCAAACTGAAGTGAAACCCGACACCAGATTCCATGGCGGGATGGGGTGTGGTAGGGCGGGGTCCTGGAGACCAAGGATTTGAGTCTAGAGCTAGCTGCGAATTTACTGGGCAGTGGCAGTGAACAGGCCATTGACTCATCTGCCCAACATTTCCAGTGCCTACAGTGTGCCTGGATTTTCCCAGGCACTGGGGTGTCATAGCGGGGAACGTGATCGTCCCTCGCTCTCTCTTCAGTTGGAGATGCAGGAAAGGGAGCAGTGAATAAGTCATCAAATGAGGAAGCAAGACAATTTCAGAAAGTGAAGAGACTTTGGAAGAAATTAACTGGGCGAGGTGATGGGAGTGTCTCAGGAGGGAGAACTTTGGCCCAGGTGCCAGGGGGGCCTCTCCGGTGGTGCTGGGGCCAAGCCCTGGCAGAAGAGGAACTGGCCATGGAAAGAACTGGGTGGGACGGGGTGAGGAGGATCTGGGCAGAGGAAACAGCCCGTGCAAAGGCCGTGGGGCAGGACTGTGCCTGGCTTGTTGGAGGAACAGCGAGGAGAGGGCCGTGTGGCTGGAGCGGAGTGAGCCAGGGGGAGAGAGAGGGGACAGGGCAGGTTGTGCAGGGCCTTGTGGGCCACGCGGAGGACTTGTGCTTCCCCACCCAGGGAGGGGGAGCCCTGGAGGGCTGTGGGGACCTAACTCAGGTGCTACAGAGAGGACTGACTGCGGGGGTGAGGGCGGGAGCTAGGGGACTAGGGCAGATGAGCGCGTTTCATCCTCCCAACAGCCCAGAAGCTGGAGACTGTCATTGTCCCCAATTTACAGATGAGGAAACTGAGGCCCAGGGTGGTAAAGTCACTTCTCCGAGGTCACACAGCATGTAAGTAGCCTTCGAGGGCAGGAGACGGAGCTGGGCATCTCTCTACTGGATTCTGGCCCATAAGCAGCCTCGATTTTTCAATTCTTTGAAATATTCTTTATTTCTTTATTTGTTAATTAGCGATTTCTCCGCCACACCCTGTCCCCCCTGGGAATGCTGGGACAGACCTGTCTTGGTGACTGCAGTGTTTTCAGAAGCCAGGACAGGGCATGGCACACAATTACGAGGTGATCAGGGCTGTGACGGGGACATGTAGGAGGCTGTTGGAGCCCAAAGGAGACCCTTGGCCAGCGGGGTGGGATTGAGGAGCTTCTAGAAGGAGGAAGTAAACAGACCTGAGGAATGAGCCAGGGGCTGGGAAAAGTGTTCCGGGAGGTGGGCAGAGCATGGCAAAAGCCTCTAGGGGAGACTGCCAGGACAAGGCAACCCTACGGGGCCACGAGTCCTGCTTCCGCAGCGCCTCCTGGTGGCCACCACCGGCCCGGAGGCCCCACGTGGGCCTGGGTGGAAGTCCCATGCCCCCTCTAGGCCAAAAGGAAAACTGTGAAATGTGAATAAATAACAGATGATTTGTTTTCAGAAGTCAAGAACTGTGTCCCTGCTTGGAACAACATCTTTCTGCGATAATTAGCTGCTTTGTAAATGTTCTCCCGCCCTGTGGGCCCAGAGGGGGTAGCCCTTTGCCGAGTGTCACACAGCACATGCCCGGCTGAGGCTCGGCTTGGGCAGAACACAGGGAGTGCGGGCTGCGTTCGAATTTCATATATCTACATCTCCACGCAACCTGGTTGGCCCATCGCCTGGCTAGACACAGAAGAGGTGACAGACCTCTCCCACCTCTCGGCCTCCCCCACAAACCAACGAGGCGCCGCACGAAACATGCCATCGAGAGATGCGTGTTTAAAATTATTGTCTGTTGGACGTCGAATACTTTCCCATGGTCCAGAATTCAAATGATCCCAAAGAGGAATCGGGGTAAAGCTGCCGGCCCTTCCGGGTCCCCAGCCACCCAGTCCTCCTGCCCAGAGACCCTCGTGGGACAGATCTGTATCCCATCCCTGCTCCCTGAAGCAGTCGTGAGGGTGGGTAGCCCTGTAGCCTGTCCTCTCCAGCTGCCTGTCGTCTCCCCAGACCGTCTGGCCCATGGAGGGCCCCACAACCCAAAGTTCCCCTCCCCTTCCCCCCATTCCACTCCACTCCAGCCACGGGGGCCTCCAAGCTGTTCCTCCCACACGCCAGACACTGTCCTGCCCCAGGGCCTTTGCACAGGCCGTGCCCGCTGCCTGGGGCGCCCTTCCACCAGACACCTACATAGCTCCCTCCTCACCTCCTCCAGGTCTTTGCTCAAAAGTCACCCTCTCAATGGGGGCTTCTCTGAGCACCCCATTTAAAATTCACTTACGATCACACCCACCAGTTCGCCCAGCGCTGCCCCACTTTTCCGTAACGCTTAGCGCTTGGGGACAAAATAAGTCACTGCTTGTCACAGAGGCGGCCATCCCCCTTCTCCGCGAGCAAGAGCTTTGTTCGTTGACTTCCTGCTGGATCCCAGTGCCCGGCCTAACGGCAGGCGCTCGGTGACGGATCAGAAATGCTGCTCGAGCCTGACTTTAAACAGCCTCTTGGTTCCACATCCCCTCGCTGCCTGTGGGCAGGCAGTTCATTCATCCCATTATCTGCGCATTCATTTATTGAACAGTATATATTGAGCACCTACTGTATGCCCAGGGGGGATGGTTTCAGATTTAGGGGATGTGGTGTTGACTATGGCAGACTCTGTTCCTACATTCATGGGGCTCACAGCTCTGTGAGGGAGACAGACACCTCTCTGTGTGGTCAGAACCTGCGTGGTCCTGCGTGGGCCGGGGGTACGCAGGGGGTGCAGGGGCTGGTGTCGGGGAGGCTTCCTGGAGCGGGGTACTCCTGGGAGGAAAATGTATTCCAGGCAGAAGGGACTGCCTGTGCAAAGACCTCGGGGCAGGAGGGCGCTTGGTGCCTCCGAGGGATGGAGAGGGGGCAGCGGGCTGACCCGGGTGGAGGGCCTGGGTCCCCCGGGGCCTGGAGAACAGGATAGATATACTTCGTTTATCACAGGGACTCAGGTGCAGCGATAGCGTTCACTGCCACCAGGAGGTGTTGTCGGACAGTGTTTCCAGACTCTCTCCCCGCCAACATGGGGTGGGGGTTCCTCCCAAGAGAGCCCCTGGGGGCACGGACCCCCAGAGAGTGCCAAGTTCCAAGCCATGCCAACAGCCCCCCTCCACAAATAACACAGCGGCTGTATAAATCTCCCTGTTAACTGGGTCTTTGGAAATCCGCAGTGTAATGCTGTTGAGGACCACAGCCCAGAGAGAGGGCAGACACAGACCTCAGGCCCCAAAGTGAGCCTAGCCCCACCCCCCCGCGGCCGCCCAGCCGCCTCAGCCCCTCCTCCCAGCCGCGGGTGTTCCTGGGTGGGGGTTTTTATTTTTAACCTGCTCAGAGGACACGGCCTTTTTATAGCCCGGGGAAGCACCCAGGGTTTCCAATTTCTGAGGGAAGTTAAGAAAAAAAAGTTTTCTTCCCAAGAAAAGGAGCCACCCAAACTCCCCCTTTCCCAAGGCTCCCCTGGGGTCCCTCAGAGAGCTCAGTGGGCCCCGTGCCCGTCCCCACCGTGTAAACTGCATCCCCCTTCTCTGCTGGCACCTGGGCGCTGGAGTGTGCCAGGCTCACCCTTCCTGGGTCTCAGAAGCCACCAGGATGGGGGCGACGCTGTCTGGCACCCTCCCGCTCACTCCTGAACCTTGCTCACCTGCCTGACATCCTCACGCTCCCTGCCGGCCATCTGCCCTCTCGTTAATTTCTTTCCTAGTCCTTGAGTTGCCTGATATTTTTCTTCAAGGAGCCTTTAAAATGAACTCCCTTTTTCCCTGGAATTAGACAGCGGTGATGGTTACACAGCAGACCTCGCAACTACACTAAAAGCCACTGAATTGTACGCTTTATAAGGTGAATTTTATCTCAGGGGGAAAAAAAATTGTATAAAATACGACGAACTCGTCTTTCATTTTTCGTATTTGTTTTTAAACTTGGGTCACCTGCAGTATTAGTATCTGTGAACTCACATGTTCGGGGGACTAGCTATGCTTTGTTCCTTAAGAAAATGCAAATAAACAGATAACTAATTTTTTTTAAGTTCATCCATGTGTCGTTATGTACAAGTGGGCGTGCAGACAGTAGGTGGCCCGCTGAGCGCTTTGTGCCAGGCTGTTTTCATGGGCAAACTCACTCAACCCTCTACACAACGCTGGGGTGGCTACTGGAGTTACCCCACTTTACAGATGAGACCGAGGCTCAGGGAAAGCGGTGTTCCCAGCGTCACGTGGCCTGTGTCCTCGCCACTAACTCGCCCTGCCCAATGAACGTGCTCTTCTCTGAAAGAGGAACTTGCTAAATCAGACGATTGAGGGCAAGTTGGTGGCCTGAGGGCTGAATCCAGACCCCTCCCCCAACTGGGTGTTTC
>NW_024347793.1:845607-846932 GCF_902729225.1 Pteropus medius | reverse complement strand
AAAAAAAACACCTTTTGGTTCCAATAACACTTTATTTACAAAAATGAGGCTGGATTTGGCCCACAGGCCGTAGTTTGTAGACTCCTGCCTTAGGTCATTCATTCTCTATTTTTCCTCTTTTCCAAACATTTAAAACTATATATTTCTATCACTGCTTTAGCTGCATCCTACACATTTTCATGTTATTTTGTGCTCACTTCAAAACATCTTCTAGAGTTTTCTTTGTGATTTGACTGAAGCTAGGTCACAGCTGCCCACCTGCCTGTGTTACCTACCAGCCCTGAGTGACATCTGAGTTCGAGGTCCTTTAGAAGTCAACACTAAGCCAACCCAGTAACTCAGAGGCCTATCGTCCCTGGGACTGCGAGCCTTCTATTAGTCAACAAATACTGACTGAGCACCTACTATGTGCCAGGCACTTTCCTGGGCTCTGGGTGTACAGAGTGAGACAGCTACGGTGGGGCTCCCACGAGGCCCTACAGCCACCTCAAGTCCAGAACTTGGCTCCCATTTCTCTCCAGCCCGCTAAACGGCCCCACCATCCATCCACCTACTGGCTCTGGCTCAAAACCTAGGAGTCCATGTGTTTCCTCCTCTCGATGCTCATTCTTCAACCCAAAGCATCAACAGCTCTCACCAGCCCACCTCCAAAGCAGATCTGGCATCTGTCTGCTTCCCCACACCCGTGGCTTGACTCGGTCCAGCCCCTTTCCCGCCAACGCTCACTGGGACACCTGCACAGCCTCCCCAAACCCCTGGTCTCCAGACGCGCCCCTGCAATCCATTCCTCCAGCCTTGACCAGAGTGGTCTCAAAGCTTGAATCAGGTCACTCCTCTCCTTGGCTTGAAACTGCCACAGCTGCCCACCTCCATAAGGTTAAAAGCCAAACAGTTCACCAGGGTCCAAAGGCCCGGAACTATCTGCCTGAATCCCCAACCTCCTACTCTCCCTTGCTAACTGTGACCTGCCCACGCGGGCCTCCTCGCTCTCCTCAGGAGCCAGGGTATTCATTCCACAAATGCTTAGAGAGCCATTTTGTATCAGGCCTTCTTTTAGGCACTGGCAACACAGCAGAGAATGAGCTGGTGTGGTTGACATCCTAGGCAAGGGACACCATGACCAAAAGAAGCGTGTGAAGAAAATGATGATTACGCAGGTTAAGGTTCTAAGGGTTGAGATGGAAATACACAAGCGGGATGTGATGTGGGATCACTGGGGCTGAACTTCTGATTATCTAGAAGGGCTTCACGAAGGAGGTGACATTTTATCATGATCATTGCTCCGTGGGCTTTTAGTAGAGGATATTAGGGCATAGGGCAGGGGG
>NW_024347793.1:817214-844021 GCF_902729225.1 Pteropus medius | reverse complement strand
GCCTCCTGCAATGCCGCAGGAGGCGAGGACGCGGCGAGATCCACGACCTCGGGAGTAACAAACAGCTCAGTCCTTGCCCCCAAGGGGCCCAGAACTCACCGCGCACACAGCAGGTGCTCAGGGAAGGCTCAGCGAGCGGCTATCAGGGCAGCGCTTCCCGGGGAGGGGTCTGGCTGTGCTGGGGTGCAGAAAACCAGAATCTGACCAGTGAGGTGGCGGGAGAAAAAAAAAGTGTGTGTGGGGGTGGGGGGGGGTGGGGAGACTTTCTTCCTAAGGCGGAACCAGCTCCAGGAAACCCACCAAGTTCACGGACAGACCTCCTGGGGGAGCCTTCCACCGGCCCCGGCAATGGGCCTCCCCGAGTCCGGGGCCTTCCTGTTTTCTCAGGCCCTCCTCGCCCTTCAGGAGGGCCGAGGCACCGTCTTCTCTGGGGCGACCTTACCGCGAAGTGGGGTCTGGACTAAGTCGGTGGCTTTTGCTTTTGCATGTGGCGACACGCGATTTCTGAATGAAATCTTACAGAGCTCCGGCACATAAAGACAAACGCCTGTCGTCCCAGACGGTGGTCCTGGGCGGGTCCTCCGCGTCCACCGTGGGTGCCACGGCCTCTCGCTCTCGGTCACCCCCTCTCCCCCCGCCCTCCCCCGCTGCCCCAGAACCTGTCGGGTGCTTCTCTTCGAGGGTTGTGTTTTTAATGACCTAAACATCAGCGCCAGGACTCGCGGTTTCAGCGGCCTCACTTTATTCCGTGCTGCGGGACAGTAGCGCGAATCCCGCCCCGACGGAAGGTACAACCTGGCCCAGTCAATGAGAAACACCCTACCTAGCACTGCAAACCCACGCGGGCCGTTCCCTCGGGGGGCGGAGCGCCCAGGGCGCCGCCGCGGCTCCCGAAGGCCTCCGCGCAGCCGCCACGCGACAAGGCTTCGGGAGAGGCGTGGGACGCGGACGCTGCTCTCCCGAGTGTGACCTTCTGGGCCTGTCCCCTTCTGCTAGTCACTGCTCTCCCAACAGGCTGAGAAGAGCCCCCTCCGGCCTGCGGGGTGCACGCAGCCCCGGCCCGAGGCGAGGCTCCCCACGCCAGGCTCTCGTGGAGGCACCTTCCGCCCGGAGCGATGGGGAGCCGCGACTTTTGCGTGACCCCTGCTCCCAGCACTCAGCGTCTCACGTGGCCGCATTTGCGGTTTTCTCAGGAAGACCCGAGTATGCTCCCTGAGCAGCTGGAGGGGTGGCTGCCCGCAACGAAACCCCTGTGCGTGAGCGACGGGGCTGAAGCGGCCCGCGGGTCTAACCCAGGACCCGAGAAGCCCAAGCCTCAGACCAACCCTGCTGGTTCTCCCTCGGGAAAACCCACGGCTCAGGCTCAGCTTCTTGGGCGTCTGGCCTGCACCTCGTTTAAAAAAATACTTCTCTGATGACGATGGCCATACCCGAGGCCCAAAAGGCAAACGAGGGAAGTTTTAAGAAAAGCACAGTCACCCGCGTTCTGGGGACCGACACCACGCTCTACCTTGCTCACCCAGCGTGGGCACAATGAGCAACCGTTAATTGAAATCACGACTTATCAAGTCTTAAAGAAAAGTTCAAATTCTGGGGAAAAAAAAAAAAATGGCAGCAGAACCTCAGGACTTCCGTGCGATGCCTAACCTGCCCGCCTACTAAATAAACTGCACACCACACCAGCTGAAAGCCACGCCGCCGGCAGGCTGCCCTGGGCAGCGCCCTGCCGGCTCCCACCGCGGGGGTCGGAGCGAGCGGGGCGCCCCCTGCTGGAGGCGGGAGGAAGACTGGCCTCTTGGGTCTCCGCCTCTCCGCCTCGGGGTGGGGGGGCCCCAGTCCAACGGCGCTGGGCGGCTGGGGCTCCCCGGCCACGGCCGACCGACTCAGCTTCTCCCTGTTTCTCGCGGGGAGGGAGGCAATGGCGTCAATCCCTCTGCCTCTCGGGAGGAAGGCACGATCTCCCGAGACCCAGGCGCGGGGGACGTGTGGACGGCCATGCGTCTCGTCCCAGTTGAGGATGGCTGCGCTCCTGGAGGAAGAGGATCTCCGAGCTCGCGACCCTGAAGGCTTCCAGCACCAACGCTGACGCCCTCCGCTCTCCCCGCAGAGGCGGGACAGCCCTTCTCCCGTTTCCTGCCACTGGAGGCGCTCACGAGAGGGCAAGGTCAGGCGTGGCCTACACCTCTCCCGGGTTCCCCTCTAGGAACCCCGTTAGTGCAGCTCGATGAAAGCCTCCAGCTCCTCGGGGATGAAGCCCTTGTAGGGGACCTTGTTCTTGTCCAGGGCGCGGGCTGCAAGGCACTGCAGGGTGACGTAATTGAAGGGCTGGATGGTGCTCTTGGCCAGCAGCTTCTCATCCAGCAGCTCGTAGGCCGTTTTCTTGAAGGCGTTGGTGGCGTCCATGTGGGCGCCGGCTTCGATCAGGGTGTTCATGATCCCAGGGCAGCTGTTCTGGGCCGCGACGTGCAGCGGGGTGTTGTTGTCAAAGTCCCGGCTGTCTGGGTCGGCCCCGCAGTCGAGCAGCACCCTGACCACCTGGAGGGAGGGGAACCGGCCCACCGGGTAGCGGCCCACGTTCGTGGTTTCCTTGTCCACAGCCATGTGCAGGGGGGTGAAGCCGTTCTTGCCCCGGGGGGCACACTTCAGCAGCCGGTACACGGTCTGGTGCTTCAGATGCTCCTGGTCCGGCGTGCACTCCACCTTCTCCAACAGGTAGAGCAGGTGGAGGATGATGGCCAGGGCCTTGGTGAACTGGGCCGAGTCCCCGGGCTCCTTGGGCAGCTGCAGGGCCCGCTCCACCTCCCGGACCCCTTTGCAGAGCACCCCCATGAGGTCTGCAAAGCCAATCTGCGTGCCCAGGCTGCCCTTGGCCGCCCGGTCCTGGAGGACGTAAGAGAAGAGTTCCGCAAAGGAGAGGAAGCTACTGGCGGTCATGGGGCTCAGCGGCTCCAGGTTGTTCTGCTGCATGTCCAGGGCGTACTTCCACAGGCGGATGCAGCGCTCGAAGTTGCCCGAGTCGGCGTACACCGCGCCCCTGTAACGGATGTAATAGGAAGTGTCTGGGTGAGAGGGACCCAGGATGCGCTCTCGGATCAACAGGGCCTGCATGCGCATCTCGTCCGGGTCGGTTATGAGCGCCTCCAATTCCTCGGCGGTGTTCACCTCCCTGGAGTAGTCGTAGGCCAGGACCAGCTGCGGGGGTTCGGGTTTGGGCAGATACGCGCCCCCCTGGTGACGAAGCTCCATAGCCCGCCTCCAGTGTTTCAGGGCCCCGAGCAGGTCCCGCTTCTTATCCACGTACGTGGCTCCCAACAATTCCAAGGCTTCCACGGCAGCTTCTCGGCTGGTGGGGCAGCAGCTCTCGTAAGCTTCGCCACTGAGCGCTTCCTCCGGGGAGGAGGTGCAGCAGCTGGCCCCCTGGGGCTGCACGCATCCCGGGCCGGTGGCGGGGCCTTCTCCGGCCAGCCCTGGCCGCGCCTCCTCCCCGGCAGGCTGCTCCTGGATGAGGTACTCCACGATGTTGGTGTGGCCGGTCACGCTGGCCGCCAGCAGCGGGGTCATGCCGTAGCCGTCGCGTTCCATGCGGGCTTTGCACCCGAGCAGCAGCTGCAGGATTTCCAGGCTGCCGGACTCGGCGCAGTCGTGCAGGGCCGTGTTGCCCTTGGCGCTGCGCCGGTTCACCTGGGCCCCCTGCTCCAGCAGGTAGCGGGCGATCTCACGGTGGCCCTTGTAACAGGAGATCATGAGGCACGTGTGCCCGTGGCGGTTGGCCACCTCCAGGTCGGCCTGGTGCTCGCCCACCAGGTAGCGCACCACCTCCAGGTGCCCGTCGAAGCAGGCGGCGCGCAGGGGCGTGGAGTTGGTGCGCGTGGTGCGGTTCACCGAGGCCCCGCGGCGCAGCAGGCTCCGCACCACGTCCAGGTGGCCGGCGGCCGAGGCGGCCCACAGCGGCGGCGCGCCCTCGATCGTCTCGCCGTCGAAGTGCACCGAGCCGCCCGCCTCCACGCTCGCGCCGCACCGATCCACCAGGTACTCGACCACATCCAGGTGGCCGTAGCGGGCGGCAATGAGCAGCGGCGTCCCCCCGCCGGCCACCTCGCCCGTCAGCTCATCCAGCTCCTCCCGGCTCCGGCCGCTAAGCAGCTTTTGAAGCAGCTGAAGCTTGCCGTCGCGGGCGGCGTTGTACACGGCGGTGCGGAGGTCCATGATTGGGGCCTCCACCAGGCCATGGGCCGGCCGCCGGGATACAGGAGGATGGCGAGACGGCGGACTAGAGCCCCGAGGGGCAGGCAGCAACCTTCACCGTTCCCCCCGCCGCCATCTTAGAGGCTCCTCGGGCGGAACGAAATGGCTGCCGCAGCCTGGCACCCTTTGGCTAATGGAAGCGCGCAGGGAGATGTAGTCCTCTGAACCGGCCCACTCCGCAAGATAGAGAAGAGGCTGTGAGGTTTGAAGACTACATCTCCCAAGAGCCCACGGGCTACACTCAGGGAACCTTGTAGCGTGGTGCATGGTGGGAATTGTCGTTCTACCTTCAGCGGAATGTGGAGGAAACTCAACAGGAGGACAGCAATTCCCGTGATGCAATGCCATCGCGATAGCTTGTGCTTGGTTAAGCACTTCCGGTGGCTGCCTGAATGCCGGAGCCGACAGGAAATGCGGACGAGGGCCAAAGGACCACAGTCCCCAAAAGGCATCGGGAGCAACTCGGAGCCAATTGGGAGAGAGAACGAAGGCTAAGACGGCCAAGCGGTCTGATTCGGGCCGGGCCAGGCGCCGCAGCTCACCGACAGGAGGTGCTCGGGAGAAGTGGGAAAGCCTACGGGGTAAGGATGTTAGGGGGTGGTCAGTACAGGTGGCTCTAAGGGTCAGTCTCCTGTGCTCACTCGCTTCTCATTCATTTATTTTTTTCATTCCCTCACCCGTTAATACTGTCAACTGAAAGTGGGCGCCAGCAATTCGATGCCACCAGGAATCCTCGGGGTGCTGTAAAGGGCGGGGAGACAATTTAGTGAAAACAGCCCAATTGTAATATAGTTCGGCTGTGGAGGGGGTTGGCTGTGAGGTGACAGCTTAGGCGTGAGACTGCCAGTCCAGTGGCTCCGGAGCGGCTCCAGCGAGGTCCCTCTTGCAGCTTCAATTCTGGTGTTACAGCTCCTGCTGGGGAAACTCAGTCTTAGAAAGAAACCGAAAGTGCGCTCCGTGGAGGCGGAGGAGAAACCGGCTTATAGAGAGAAGAGAACCGATCCCCATCCCCGGTTGGTCCATTTTTATGCAGATGCGGGCTCCAGATCTTCACAGTGCGATTGGTCCCTGATCCTTCTCTCATGAGAGGTGAGGACTACGTCCCCTCCCCTTGAATGTGGGTGGACTCGTGGTTGCTTTCACCTATAGAGTAAGGCAGAATTGGCCCTGGGATTTCTGAGGTTAAGGCATAAAAGGTCACCAGCTTTCCTCTTCTCTTGAGGTGCCCACTCTAGGAAAGCCACCTAAGCTTGGGGTACTTTGAAAGAAGTTGAGACCATCATGAGAGACAAATCACGTGTAGACCCTCGGGTCCACCATCCCCCTGAGACCAGCCATCCAGGCATCCCCTGTGGGGAGTCCCTGCTGTGAGTGAAGGTGTTTTGGACCTTCCAAACCAGCCATCCACCAGCTGACACCATCCACAGGTAACAGAAGACATGCCAGCCCGCTCCTAGCTGAGCCCTGCCCAAATCCCTGACCTACAGAATCCGTGACATATAAGAAAATGATTGTTCTAAGCCTGTACGTTTTGGAGTAGCTTATGATCCAGCAGTAGTAACTGGAACCGTGTTAAATGTAGCGTGTGGCTTTAATTTGCATGTCTATAATTACTAACCAAATCACACAGTTCCCCAGGAGTTTGTTTACTATGGCTGTTTCTTCTCTCCTGGAAACTGTCTGTTCATTGGGGAAGTATGCCATCGTTTAGTTTCTAAGGAACAGTCTCAGTGCGTCCTTGAAGGGACTAGTTAGATCTATGCCGTTTAGCTCGGCCTGAGGTATTTTTATACGTCTTCGTTTCATTCATTTAGACATATTTGTTGATATTCTAAGCACCTACTATGTTTTGGGCCACATTCTGGAAGCTGGGGATGTATCGGTGAGCAGACAGACACTGTTCTCAAGAACCCAGAATCTGAACAGGGGAGATAACTTAAGTCAGGGTGTGGGGTCAGGGATGAGGGAGCCCAGCTGGTGACCAGCCGGTGAATACTGTGTTCCATATCGTTCTAGTTATCTGTTTCGGCTTAACAAAGTACCCCAAGCTTAGCGACTGCTGTGGAGTGAATTGTGTCCTCTCAAAACTTATATATTGAATCCCTAACCCTCAATGTGACTATACTTGCAGATAGTCTTTAGGAGGTGTCACGCAGGCTTGACAGTCACTCAGCATCACTCCAGCCCCATGCCGTTTGCTGGAAGAAACTCGATAAGTCCGGCCCACTTGCAGAGGGAGAATCAAACGCTGCTCTCTCAGTGGAAGGGAGTCACATGTGAGTGACAGTGCTTGTGGACGTCTTAAAACCCTGCACGGGAGCAAAGACCCAGGCGAAAGACCATATGGCGGACAGGGAGCACTTGGTACCTCACCGATCACTCCACATCTACAAGACAGCATCTTAGGGGAATTCTCCAAAGATGAAGGGACACTCCCTTCTCTTTAAAAGTCCCTGAATTAATTACACAATTGATGAGAGATTCAGAGCTAAACACGTCTATGAAAAGGACATTTTAACAAAGTCTTATTGATTTTTCCCTCAAGATAAGACATTGCTGAGTAATGAACAGACATTGTCCACACACCTTCTTAGCTGTCTGTGAAGTGTCCATTTTTTTGTTTTTTTGTTTTTGTTTTTTTTAGTAGCAGAAGTCTGAATTGTGAAGAAAGCCACACATATGCGTGAAGTTTGGGGAAAGAGAGAGGCACTTGCCGTGAGAGCTATGTGGAGGCAGAGATGACGTCCGTGGCATCCAATGACATGTATGTTTTTCTTTCTCATCGAGGGCCTTAAGAAGTGACCCTCCTTTGGTTGTTGAGTAGCAGGAGTGCCTTGCTCCCTGTGGCAACAAGCAAGAGGAACTTTTCTTTGCGTCTGTAATTTTAAAAATGGAAATAAAATTCACCACGTTGAAGTGTCCACCTCAGCGCGTTTAGTACACTCACAGGGTTGTGTGACAACCGCCTAGTTCCAAAACTTTTTAACACCCCAAAAGGAAACCCCATCCCCATTAGCAGTCACCCCCATATGTTACACATGTATTATATATTATATAAGCACATAAATATGATACATAATGTAAGCATATAATATAATATGTCATGTTTATATTATATGACATATAATATAATTTATAACAACACATAATGTTATATAATACATATAAAGCATATAAAACACTATGTAATATATAAAACATAAACTCATATGATATATAAGATAAAATGTAATGCACATATATAGATACGCACAATGTATACATAATGTTTTGCGACTAATTCGAGGAAGTAAGTTGCAGTCTTGACAACCTTTACCTGTAGATGCTTCGGTGGGCGTTCCCTAAGAATGAGGACATTCTCTCACAGACGCACAGTTCTGTGATCGGAACTGGGATGTTCGACACTGACCAGCCCTGTCATGGACCCTCTGTCCAGATTCCAGCGCTTCCGTTGTCCCAGGAGCGTCCATTATAGCTACTCTCCCTGGAAGTCAGAGACACTCGCAATCACAAGCCTCTTGTGCTTTCCTTCTCTGGACCACTCGTTTATCACTGAGTCTAAGCCAGTGGGATAAACAAGGATGAATTTTTCTCCATATTGCCTCCCCTGCTGTCCGTCAGATGTCCCCTCTCTGCCCCAAGGAACACATTCTGTAACCTGCCTGGTCAGTTTCAGTTAAAAAGTCTCGCCCTGTCCAGTCCTGTTCATTTCCATCTCAGAGTTTTCTCCAACCCCTCAGTCGGCTGGTCACGTTACTGGGGAAACTCGGAGTGACGTGGAGTCCCCTGGGACCCCCCTTCTCTGTGCCCGGTCCCGTCTGCCTCACTTTGCACATGTGTCCAGTGTGTGCTGTTTCTGTCCGTCCCTCCGTCACTGGCTTGGCGCAGGGCCAGAGGGATCTCTGATCTTACCAGCTGGGGTGCGCGCCGACCACCCACACAGCTGCCCTCTTGGGTCAGGACTGAGCACGGGCTGAGCTTCTTGGATCCAGAAAGGCAGGGATGGAAGAGAACAGATTCTGGAGCCAGATGTGGGTTGGGGGAGGAAACTCAGCTATCTCCTTGTGATGCCGCCTGCCTGTTGTCATGGAAACCCAAGCCACTCTCTTTTGAAGGACCCATTAAGGTGCAGGATATAATCAGCGCTCTGGCTCTCTGTGGCAGACCCCAACCCTGTCTGTGGGAGGTGACCGCGGCCGGAATCCCAGGGAGCGACACAGTATCCTCATCACCCCTCTGCAGCCCTTGCTGGAGATGACTCGCTGTGCGACCACAAGTCTCCGCTCCTGTCTGCATCTTGGCCTCCTCCCCTGTGGAAATGACAGATGGACATGTCACAACTGCCACCCTATGTGTGCCAAACTGTGAGAAGGGCATAAGGTAGGTTCAAAATGCAGACCCGGGATGCAGACTGCCCACAATCAGATCCTGGCTCTGCCATGCAGCGGCTGTGCAACCTTGAGCAAGTTGCTTTACCTCCCTGAGCCTCAGTTTCCTCTCCTATAAAATGGGGTATAATAATGACATTTACCTCATAGTAGGTAATGTATCTAAAGCTATTTAAAACAGTGTCTGGGGGAAAAAAACTAATATATCCATCCAGTGGAATATTATTCAGCCATAAAAAAGGAATGAGCACTGACATACACTACCGTGTGGTCGAACCTTGAAAACACAATGCTCAGTGGGAAGCCAGACACAACAGGCCTCACAGCGTGTGATTCAGTTTGTGTGAACTGTCTACAACGGGCAGGCCACTGAGACAGAAAACACGTTTGGGGTTGCCAGGGGCTGCAGGGAAAGGGGCATGGGGAGTGACCGCTTAGCAGGCACGGGGTTCCTTTTGGGCTGATGGAATGTTCTGGAAGTAGGCAGTGGTGATGGTTACAGAACTCTGTGAGTGTACTAAATGCCACTGAATTTTCACTTTAAGATCGTTAAAATACAAATTTTATGTTCTGTGGATTTTTTTGAGATTTAAAGGTTTTTCGATGGCGGGACACAACACGGTGACACTTGCGTAGAAGAAATAACTCTGTTACTTGGAGCTCCAAACGAGAGGACACAAGGCTTGCACCAGGGACAATAACAGTAAACAGGAGCTGTAGGAGTTGCTTCTGTGTGACAGGCAGGTGGGGCTTTCTGGAACTGGCTAATTTGAATAATTTCCCAGGCTCCGGGACAATAGGGCTGTCCCTGGTTGCCTGGTTCCTGGCCCTGGGGCAATCAAACAGGTGCCTAGTGGCCCTCGAGTATGAGAGGTGATAAGGGAAGTGGTCCAGGTGTGGACTTAATCAATTGCCCTAGAGGAACTGATCGGCCTCTGAAATGGGTCCCTGTGTCCCTTCCTTCCTTCGGTGTGTGGAGATAGATACTCATTTCTCATCTGTGTAAACCCGGACACGGAATTGCTGAGTCAAAGGGGAGAAAAGAAACTTCGCTTCGGTTTCAACCACGGCTACCTTATGAGTCTGTTGGAGAGACTGGACGGGATCCCCGCACACTGCTTCCCCCGCGGCTTCGCCTCACTCTCTGGACCCTTCGCTCCTACTTTCTGGAATCACCCCACAAATAACCCACACACTGGGTCTTAGTCTCAGATCCCACTTTCATGGAACCTCAAGTTAAGATAATTGGACACTGACCCAATGTAATAAGATAGCTCAATGGGTCGTACCTTCAATTCAGATGTCCGCTGTCTGTGGTGACCCATCTTTATAAGTGTCTGTGGACCTCCGTGTTTCTACGTCTGACGACAAGCTCAGACACCAGCATTTACATCTCAGCTGGCTACATATTGGGTGCTAGCTCTGAGCTGGGCGTGGGGGTGCGTAAAGATGAAACTGGTAAGATTAGCGGAAGTGCCCCCTTTCAGAGGTCTTTGGGAGAAATAAAAGGTTAGTGGGTTTTTTGTTTTTGTTTTTTCCAAAGTTTTTTCAATCAAAGGAAGGAGTCCCCTAAGTAAGAGTCACTAGGGAAGCTGGTCAAAATGCAGGTCCTGGGCCCGGCCCTACCTGCGGCTTACTGAACCTGGGGTGCAGGGAATCTGCCTTCTCTGTGGGCTTCCTGGGGGCATCCAAGCCAGAGGCGGTCCTGGGTGGGTGAGCTGTTGAGTGAGCTGCTGGGAAAATGAAATACTCTCATTGGAAAAGGGCCAGATCAGGCCAGGTGGGGACATTTGAATATTATCATGCAGGCAGTGGGAATCTTGAAAAGGTTAAAGGCAAGGGTGGGACTTGATCAGTTTGTGTTCTAGAAACACCACTCGCTGTGTGCGGAGAATGAATTGGCTGTGTGTGTTTTAGGAAGCGAGGAAGAGGCCGTTAGGTGACCGGGCAGTGATGGAGGCACAAGGGTGGAAAAGAGGCCAGGTCTGCCCAGAATTACTTGCCTTGGTGAATACAGGGGTTGATGAGGAGGAGAGGGACTCTGGGATGTGGAGGTACAAGCATCAGTGGGAACATGGAGGGAGGGGCAAACTGGGGGGCTGGGTTGGCTGGGTATTTGGTCGAAATGATTAATCCGGGATGGTTGGGAGACACCTCCAGGGGAGACACGTAGAAATACCAGGGCAGAACCTCCTCTCCCGCAGGAGTCCCAAAGGGCAGCATCTGGGGACTTTTTTTTTTTTCAAGTATCTGAATGCTCTCCCATTCTCGAAGGGCACTTCTAAATATACCACGAAACCTCTCACAATTGGCCTTAGCCCAGACATCGAACCCCTCTCTCCACACCATTCTCGAAGCGCCTCTGGCATGTAGGTTTCTCGTAATTGTGTTTTCTCTGCTTGTTAATGGACCCACTGAGGCAGTACTCCCGGGAGAGAGAAAGATTTCATTTGTCTGGGGCTGAGAAGGGAGATAGGGGTTGCCAGAGCTAATGAGGAATCAATGCCTCGTAATTGCTAATTAGAGCCGGGCTCTCTCCTGGGGCTATTAGTTGGCTGGCTGGCCCTTGAGTGTCCACAAATTTAATTATACTCCCCAATAAACACCTGCAACAACCAGCACCCTGTGGTATCTCTGTGGGGGAGACTGAGGAGAAGCAGGATCTTCATGGTTGTGCTGAAAGATTAATTCATTTATCGATTAATGCATTGGTTTATTCTCTGATGCCTTTATTGATTCAACAAATGTTTATTGAGCACCTGCTGTGTGCTAGTGCCTGTATTGGGTGCTGGGACACAGTAGTGAAAACACGGAGTCTCTGCCCTGATGGAGTTCACAGTGGAATGGAGGCAACAACCTACAGTCCTGTAAACAGTTACCACAACGATAATTGGAGTAGGCTCCGGAGAGAAGATATCCCAGTTTATGAGTGTGTATAATACAGACTTGACATGGGTGGTGGTGAGGGACCAGGGAAAGTTTCCCTTGATGAAACGAGGCTTGGACAAGAAGGCAGGAGGAGCTGTGGGGTGCTCTGGGAGATAGAGCATCCAAGCTGAGGGAACAGCAAAGGCAGAGGCTCTGAGGCTGGAATGACCTCGACGTGGTGTCTGCGACTTGATTAGGATGTCGCAGAGAACTGCAGGTGAGCCTCGATGATGCTACAACTCACCTACCAGGCACAAGTTTACATTCATCCTGTAGTTGGTCCATGGAACTGGTGGTGGGGTGGGGGAGAAAAAAATCATTCCTGGAATTTTTATTGAAAAGTCTCTGTAGAATCCTGGTCAGGGGGAGGCTTTAAACTCCGGTGCCTCGTTGATTCCCCAGGAAAGTGTAGCGAGGCTGTTAGGCCCTGGGTGTAGAGTCGGATATTTTGTATATCCAGGACTGTGGGAGAATCACCGTGCTCACAGGGTGCATGCCCCTGTTTTATTCCCTCCCCTGCTCTTGTCCCATGGAATTGACCATCTCACCCCCTGGGTGGAAGTCGTTCCTTCCTGACCCCCCCACCCCCACGCTTGCTTGTCCATCTCGGGTGGAGGTCGATGGGAGTCCACGCTATGAGGAAGCTGTGACTTGTTGTCATTGTACATCAGAACAACAAAATCACTAGTCTTCCACACAGCACTAGACCACAACTGCTCCAGGCTTCTTTGCCACCCTTCGCCCTGTGTATGAGACCCCCCACCCCCCCGGTCTTTCCCAGGGTGTAACAGCTGGGCTTTCTGCTTCTCCACTGCCTCCTGTCTTCCATTCCTGGTCCTCCTGGAGAGAGGCAGGGTCTGCTCTCCAAGGGCCCAACTCCCACCCATGCAGCATGGAATTTGGAGTTGGAAGGATGTCGGGTTGATGTGAAGGTTCACCCTTGGCCTGGGAGCCCTTGGGCTAGTTATGTATCTGCCCCTCTCTGGGCCTCAGTTTCCTCAACTGTCACCCATGTTCTGAGGTTGAAGGTGACATGACATAATGTATGTAAAAGGCTCGGCACAATGCTTCTCACACAAGTCTAGAAAGAGCACCATAATGTCATCTTGGCAGGCGACCGTTTCCCCACAGTCCTACCGATTTGCCATCTCACCTGTTGAGAATTCCAGATTTCTCTGTGCTTTCATGTCATCTGCTCATCTGGGAAATAATGCGTTGAAAAGCCCATTAAATGAGTGGTAAGTCTCCAGAAGCGTCAGACACCTCAGACCACCCTCTGTTCCGCCATCAGGGTACAGGGACTCTCCGTTACCTGGGGAGCTCTCCCGGGTCCTGACGCGAAAACGAGGTCGGCTCCGGGAACCCGCCAGGAGCTGTCCGCGGTCTTGGTGCTGAAGCAGATCGCGGTTCCCTTTCCGGACCCCGAGAGGCGCTGTCCGGGGTCTCGGTGCTGAAATAAATAGCAATTCTCTTCCTTGGTCGTCGAAGAGCTCTTTTCGACCTCGGTGCTGAAGAAAACTTGACTTGCTTCTCTCTCCTCTACGCTCATCCCACTCCCTTCCGTTCTCCGTTTCTCTGACCCCCGCCCCCCAATTTTCCCTCTCTGATTCTCTTCCCTGGGGTGTTTCAGAATGGCAAGGAGGGATAAACGGAGAGGTTGCAACTAAGACTCGTACCTACTTCCCACCTCGTGGCATGTCCCCAGAATTTACCTCTCAGGTAGTCAGCCCTGTTGGTCTCCGCTTTCCAGACTGTCAAACTTCACCGTCTTTGTCCCTTTCTGGGAAGATGTCCATGCGCTGACCTGTAAACCAGCCCCATCCCCAGAGTACCGGGTCCCCCAGACCACCCCTCCCCCTACGCAGCAGAAGCCCTTCCCCTGTGCGCCTCACCTGCTTCTAGTCTAGTGGGCAGATGCAGGTGTCCAGTGGCTGCCAAAGCGGGGACGGGCGCTTTTATGGGCTGCAGGGAAGGCGGGGCACCGGGAACCCGGGGAGGAGCTTTGCCAGCCAGCCAATAGGACTCCGCCTCGAATGCAGCCCCAAAGATTACCTCATAGGTTGTGGCCTCGGCTTCAGAATAAAAGTCTGGCATCTGCCCAAAAACTGGGCTGGGGCTGGAGGGGTAGGGAACACTCGTTGTGGTCCCCAGGATCTCCCTGGCTAGGCTCAGCCCTCCCGGGTCTCTGAGTCCCCTGTCAGCTCAAGAGCTCTTGGTTGTCCCCATCTCCAGCTTGTGCTAGTGCTGAATCAGGAGAGAAAAAGCTGGTAAATTGTTGTGGGGAAAACAGGATAGGTTCAGAGTATTTAAGTCCAGTTCCAGCTTTGGAAACTGAGGTCTGTGGGAATGTAGGGCTCAGGGGACTGGAGAGGAGGTGGGACTCAAGCCTAGACCTTCTACTTCCTCAGCGCAAAAACTAACTCATCTCTTAGTTTGTTGTTTTGCTTTACTGAGCAGTCTCTGAGCCAAAGAACACACAAACTTGTGTTTCTCCTCTTTACCGTGGGACTTTGGGCACGATTGAAACTCTCTGTGCTTCAGTTTTCTCATCTGAAAATGTTGATAATGGTAGTGCAGTCTCAGAGTGTCGTGATGCAACGTTAATGCTATGATGTGGATCTTATGTTGGAAATAAACAATCAGGGCCAGGACTAAGGTGAGGGAGGCAGCTGCCTCAGGTGTAAAAATTTAAGGAGGCACCAAAAAACTCAGTGATCAAAATCAATAATATATATCAAGGCAATGTTTTAAGAAGTCAAAATTAATGCAAAAAATCCACGATGAACGAAGTATGAACATTTTAAATAAAGACAGGATCTGCATTACAAATTTTTCCTGTTGCCTCAGCTTGGTATTAGAAATAATGTCTGGACATGGTAAGTTTTCCACTAATGTAGCTATTGTTATTTTCTGAGACATTCCACTCATGAATTTACTCAAAAAACTTTTATTGTATTAGGCATTGGGGACGCATACATGAATTCAGCAACCAACCTTCTTTTAGGTAGGGGGAAAGACATGAAAAAGTAACTCTACTCAAATGTAATATGTATGACAATAGAGGGATTTGTGTCCTAGCCTGTGCTCTCAGCAATATGAAATTTCCCTAAAAGGGCTGATTATTCTGTGGAATCTGAGCTCACGAATGAGTGGCCCGCAGATCAACATTGGATCCAGGAGCCTCAAATAAGGCGCCTAACATGTGTCAACAAAGCTGCCCAAACCAAAGTTTAACTCCGTGGATGCACTGGGGCAAGGTTTAGTCAAATCCATAGCGAGTGGGTGCAGCAGCTATATGGGATTCTGACACATAGTAGGTACTCATCAAATTCACTGTCAAGTGCATGACTTGAGTGAGCTCATCTGAAGCACACTAACTCCTCCATTCCGCCTCCCACTCAGAGGCTAGTCCTGGCTTCTTACTTTCAAAGGAGGAACAGAGACCCTGCTACAAAAGGAAGAAAAAGAAATTGGAATGTAGCCTGGAGACGGCTGCTTTGTTTGTGTCTCTGTTCCCCTACTTTTCCCTTTCACTTTTTTATTTCGAAAAGAAATTCAAACCCACAGGAAAGTTGTAAGATCAGTGCAATGAACTTCCGAATCATCTTTACCTAGATTCACTCACTCATCGTTAACATTTCGCCACCTTCGCTTTATCTTTGTCTTTCCCCCTACATTTATCTTTGTCTCTGTCCCAATCGTGTTAAGTGGCAGACACAACTGCCCCCCATTGCTAAGGACTTCAGCATGCATCCCCCAAGATCAAAGACAATTTCCCATGTAACCGTAATGCGATAATCACAACCACGAAGTTAAAATTGTGACATTACTCTCTAATCCCTAGTCCACTTTCCAGTTTCACTAGTTGCCCCAATACTGCCCTTCATGGCTGTTCTTCCCAAGTTGGGGTCCTGTTCAGCAGCATTTCGTTGTCCTATGTTTCCCTTCTCTTTTGCAGAGAGGTGGGCTTTGTAGTAACCAGACAACTGTTAGACCCCAAGGTTCTCCTCTCAACCCAGAGAACTGGCTCACTCAGTCTCTTCAATGAGAGTGTGCACTATGCACGTGCCCCCCCTTTCTTTTTTACAAGAGTTTGTTTAGAGGCTTTCTTGAGGCACTTCCTCCTCCAACATCCTAGAAAGACATGATACGCACACTCCAAGCCTACTTTTATGCATTTATTCACTCCACAACAAAAATAGTTTTGAATGCTTGCTATGTGTGGATACTAGGGATACAGCAAGGAACAAAGCTGATCTGATTTTTGTCCTCCATTTGGTGCAGAAGACAGACCATAAACAAGTAATTAAAGGAACAGGGTAACCACACATCATGATGACAGCTATGAAGAAAACAGACTAGGGGATGTAATAGAACAGCACACTATCTGAAAAGTTTTTCTGTAAAGGACCAGAAAGTAAATATTTTCTGCTTTGCAGGCCGGCTGATTTCTCTCCTGCCTACTCCACTCTGCTGTGGTAGCTCAAAGGTAGCCTTCGAGAATATACAAATGAATGAGTGTGACCATGTGCCAATAAAACTTTATTTATAAAATCAACGCAGCTCATTTGGCCCCACGGCCATCATTTTCCGGCCCCTGGGTAGAAGAATGCGACTGGCTGGTGAGAGGCACATGGCTTTGGCTGCGTGGTTGGGCAAGGTCTTTCTGGGGTGGGCCCATTTGAGCTGAGATCTAACAAGTGAGAAGAAGATGACCATGGGAAAATTTAAAGGACAAATATCAGGCTGAATAGTTAGTTTTTGGGTTATTGTTTGTAGGAACAGTTAGCTCCTAGAACCTGGGCTTGTGTGTGCACGCACGCATGTATGTGTGTGTGAGAGACAGAGACAGAGACAGAGACAGAGAGACAGGCCCTGATGTGCGTGTTGGAGGATGATGAAGAAAGCAGGGGACTTGTAGGAGACATAATCAGAGAGACGCGGCCAGGGCTCTGGTCATTCAGGCCACGAGCAAATCACACAGGAGAACATTTTACCCCTTTTTGCTCTCCCTCCTTGAGCTTTTACTTTGTACTGGGCTCTGTGCCAAGCCCTCTCTATATATGTCAATTAATCCTAAGGCCTCAGGGCAACCCCGTAAGATAGCTATCACTGTTGTCCCCATGTTGCAGGTGAGCAAACTGAGGCTCAGGATGGCTAACGAACTAGTCCAAGGCCACCTGAAAAGCAAGAGGCAGAGCTGTGTTTAAGTCTCCAAAGCTCACGCTCCTCACCACTCCCCGACAGCGTTGCCTTCATGTGCGCCCCCCAACCCCCCACCCCCTGCACTTTCAGGAGAGTGGAGAACGCCTTAACACTGAGGATTCTGAGATTCTATAATAAATTCTTCTAAGCTGCAGAGCAGATGTGAAATGGCCTGTTCTACAGATGAGGCAGAGGCCTCTTCCCCACAGACCGCAGTGATTGAGACTGGAGCTGGAATGGGGACTCCTAAGTTCTTGTCACTTGTCCACTCCCTTCCTGTCCCCTCCCGGAAGTCCTCATGCGTACAGAAGCTCGTACATCCTTCTCCCCACACACGATCTTTTTAAAAAATCTTATTAAGAATTCATTTTTAAAGCCAAGTTTATTGAGGTATAATTTATATTCAGTAACATTCATATTTTTAGGTGTACAGTTCTATACATTTTGACAAATGCGTGGTTATGTATCCAGTGCCATGATCGAGACACAGAACTGTTCCCTCGCTCCAGAAAGCTCCCTCGTGCCCCTGCATAGTCCATCTCCTCGTCCACCCCTGACCCCTGGTAACTGCTGATCCAATCTCCATCACTATCGTCTTCCCTTTTCCAGAACATCCTTTAAGTAGAATCACACAGTGTGCAGTTTTTGGTGTCTGGCTTCTTTCACTCTTCATAACGCACTGGAGATTCGTCCCACGTCATTGTGTGTATCAGCAATGAGTTCTTATTGCCGAGCGGCATTCCATTATGTGGGTGGAGTACAGTTTGTTTAGCCGTTGACCAGCGTGGGGACACTGGGTTCAGGGACATGTCTAGCTTTGGGGGCTCTTATATCTCCAGGCTCTTACAGCTCAGAGTGAACAAAGCTGTGATGGAAGAGACTTGGGGCACTGTGGGAAACCAGGGGAGTCACCTGACCCGGTTCGGGTGGAGGAGGGGCTAGAGAGCAAACCAAGGAGGGCTTCCTGGAAGAGGCGCCCCTGTATAAACTGAGACTAAGGCAGAGGAGGAGCGATCCGAGGGAAGTTGGAGGAAGTGTGTTCCCGATAGGAGGAACAGCATGTGCAAAGGCCAGGAGACGGGACTTGGACCGTTGGGCTGAGGACCACTTGGTTGCAGAGGCCTTCCTCCTCTGCCTGCCTTTGGGTCTAACTGGTCCATTCGAACAGAGGCGGTGACTTTCCCTTGCAGACACTGGCACCCTAGGAGTCTCCATTCCGCCTTCTAGAATAATCGTAGCTGGCTTTTTAAAATCACTTTCTATGCCCTTGCTAATTCGGGCTCTGCCCTTGTCATCTCCCTGAGACTCTCAGCTTCATAAAGAGTCCCCTTGGCTTTGGTTTTTCCCCTCTGGGTCCCCAGGGTCTGCAACATTTGCCTGTGTCCCAGGAGAAAGACTGCCGCAGGTGGGCAGAAATGAATGAGTCTCATTAGAGAATGTCCCTCACGAGACTCCAGTTAGGAACAGTAGCTAATTATCTCCAGGGATAAAAATCCAGCAATGACTACTAATTAACAGCTCATCGTTGTAGGAAAAAAAGGTTTAGGAATAAGGGTCTTGGGTGATTCTTCCTCCCTGTCCCCTGCCTGACACACATACACACGCACACGCACACGCACACATACACACAGCCCCTTCCTCAGCCGTTACTATAGAGACCTTGTTCCCGCCACCCTCATGAGCATTTATAAATCGAGACTGCACAGATGGTGGCCTCAGCAAGCCTGTTGTTCTTTCTTCTAAGGACAGTTTCTGGAGCCCTGAGGATTAAGGAAACAGGGCTACTCTGGACAACATCTGCCTGGGGCCCCGAAACTTGACCCTCAGGCCCAGGCAGGGGAGGATTAATGGAGGCCTGTACCCAGGAGGGACAGACGCACAAACAGGGCCACACACAGCCTGAGGCCTGGGGGGAGAGGCGGGGCAGATTCCTTAATGATTCCAGCCCCAGTGAGAGTCACCTCAGGCACTTTAACACTTCAGACCCGGTGAGGAAGGGAGAAACTTGCAGCGTGTGTCCTGGCATTACTGCAATAATAGTAGCTAGTGTTTCCTAAGCATCTATTTTGTGCCAAGCACTGCACACTTGATGTATAATAATAAGTGGGTACTGAAACACTGTGTATAATAATTATCATAGTGCCAATGCTCCTTTATTTGTCTAAGAGCCTCATGTACCACATACCAGGGCAAAGATCTTGCCCATTTTAATCCTAATGCCTGGAATTGATAGTCAGTGAATGAATGATCTCCTTTACTTCTCAAGGCCACCCTGCAGCATAATTGCCGAATCCCATTTTTAGACTTGGAAACCGAGGCTCAGACAAATGGAGACTTCCCCCAAAGACACCCAGCAAGTAGGGGGCAGAGGAGGGACCTGAAAGGAAGCCTTCCTGTTACAGAGCCCCCTACCCTCCATGCGGATGGGGCCCCTGAGAGGGAAGGCAGCTTCCTCCGGCTCCCAAAACAGGTCAGGAACCCAGCCAGGATGAGAAGCCAGCTTTCCCAACCCCTCCATCCCTGGCTCTTCTCCTTGGCTCTCCCATATTCTCTTGCGGCCCTGGCACTGAGCACCATGTCCCACGAACACTGGGTCCCCATAGTAGATATTTGCAGATGATGCTGTAGGTACCAGGATCAGGCCTTTCCGAGCCTTCTGTGGGACCAGCCCCCAGTCTCCAAAGGCAGCTGGTTTTCAGGCTGCAGGGCCAGTGAGGAAAGCCAAGCCTCCGTGGTTTCCTGTCCCGCCTCAAGTCCTGGAGGGACCTGAACGAACACAGGACAACGCGTTCTCCAGCCTCAGCTTCCGGAGGCGCTGCAGAAACATGCGCGGACAAAACTCCCGGTACAACCCTCCTCCTCCATCGCCCTTCCTCCAACTGCCCTCTCTAGCGGTGGGGGGAAGGGCGGGAACAGAATTCCTGGCAGCCCCCCGGGGTGGAAGGGAGCAGAGAGCAAGCCGCGCTGTGTCAGGGAGACCCCTCCGAGGCTGTGCCATCTGTGCAGAGACAGAGAAGGCGAGAAAGAGCCAGCGAGTGATAGAGTCCGCCAGGCAGAGAACAGTACGTGCAAAGGGAACAGCAGTTGCCAAGGCCTGGAGGCAGGAACCGGCCAGGGAGAACCCGGAAGAAGGCGGGGCCCACTCCGCTGCCCACCGCGATCCTGGGCCAGTTCCTGCGGTCAGCGACAGAGTTGGTCCTTGGAGCCTGTGTTCTATGTAATGAGGCTGAGGACTCAGGGCCTCAGCAGGTCCGGCACACAGTAGGTGCTCAATTAAAGTTCGTGGATGAAAGGATGAACAAAGCGAGGACCCAGAAGGGATTTAAGAAATCAACCAGTCCAGGAATCAAGAGGTCCAATGCCTGCAGGGGCTTTTCATGTGAAAATCCCCAATTAGGGCTCTTAAAAAAAAAATCATGTAAGGAAACAAACCCCAGAGGCTGCTTTATTTGACTTGAGGCCTCCTGTGCTAGCCGTTCATCTTATCCATGGAAAAAAACGAGTTGGGAGGCATTAAAGACACTTGCGGGCATAGCTAAGAGCTGGGACCATGGTGATGAGCTTCTGTTTGTCGAATGCCTACCGTAGGCTTTCCACACATTCCCTCAATAAATACTTACCACTTCCAGGAATAGACATTGGGATCTCTGTATTTGTTTTTTTTTAGACGATGAGGAATCAGAGGCTCAGAGAGGTTAAGGGACTCATCTAGAGTCACAGAGGAGTCAATGGCAGACTGGATCGGAACCCGGTCTGCCCAGAGCTGAGTTTTTTATACACTCCCTTTAAGAGTATATTGTACATAATTTTGTACCAGAGGAAACTGAGACCCGGTGGGATGTGGTGTGCGTGCGTTTAATTCAACACAGCCGACAGTGACTGATTTGTTTCTTTGAGAGCCCAAATCTTAAGAATCGAGCCCATCGATCTGATTCCAGCCCCCAAATCTAGATTTACCCAAGCAGGAGGCTGTGGTTTCCCACCCCCACTGCAAATACTCCAATCCTCCTCCCAGACAGTAATGCCACACCGTGGGTGTGTTACTGGTCCAAACGTTCGCGCGCCCCACGCTTCAAAGAGGCCAATGTTCAGAACGTCAGCGTCTGGAGTAAAGAGAGGCTTGTTCATGGAGAAGGCACCTCACTGAGAAGATGGGGGTCTCAGAGCTTCCTCAAATCCATCTTAAGCGAGTCCAAAGTTGAGGCATCTTTTCAAATCAAGGGATGGGAACCTGGGAGGGGCTGTTTCTGTAAAAACTCCAGCCCCAAGCAGAGTCCCTCTAACGATCAGCATGACTAAAGCAGGAGCTATTAGCCTGAAGGCCATGGGAACAACGCACGCCCAAACAAGATGGGGTCAGAGAGACCCAGAATTTCACTCCGGTACAGGCGCTTAATGAGCCCTTTTTGATGGAGGTTACGGAGGCAGAGGCGAGGCTGCTGGAGGGAGAGAGTTCTACTTCCCTGCCCTACCCCCTCGGCTCCAGGGGCCTGCCCAGCCCCCCGGCTCCAGCCCCCGCGCACCAGAGCTCTCCCACTGCAATTACGGTAATTAGCTCCCAGCCTCTTGCCCGGGAGGGAGGATGAAGGGAGGCGGACTTTGGCCCAGGCTGACCTGCTTCCGGGAGGGCCCTCCGATTGGTCCACTCCGGACACGTGACGCGCGCCTTGGACTTGTTGCTGGGCATCCCGGCGTTGCCAGGGCAACGCCTACCGCGAGTTCTCCCCGCCAAGTGCCGGGGAGAAGTGGCTGTGCTGAGGATCTGGACACCCGGCGGGAAAGCGAGGAGGAGGGCTGTCTCCCTTCCCCAGTTCTCCCCAGCCCCTAGTCCCCCAGCCCCTTCCCCCATGGGCTCCCTATGGACCCGACATCCAGGTGGGTGGACAAGGCAGGTAGGACGTCACAGACTAGGCCAGGAAACACGCACCCCGCCAGCACAGACAAGACCCTCGCCAGGGACTCCCCTGTGTGCAGACAGGGTGTACAGACGGACAGAACACAGACACACAGATCTGGCATGCATAGTTGCTGAAAAGCCCGCCAGGCTCAGAGCCTCTGTTCCCAGAGGCATGACACTAGACAAGACAGAGATGAGATAGTCCCTGTCTCCACTGTCGCCATCCTTATCACAGGTGCTGCTGGGCCTCAGGCGAGCACTTTACCTGCGTTTCACCCTCATTCCATCCTGTGTGAATCCCATTTTACAGATGAGGAAACAGACTCAGAACGGAGCCGGCACCTAGCTAGGAGGCAGGGACTCCACCCTCCAGAAGTATCTATTAAAGTCCACATACTTATTCACTTTATACAACTTACTCTAATGATAACGATAATAATATATTGGTTAGCTATTGCTGCATAACAAGTTATTCCAAAACTTAGTGGCTTAAAACAACAATATTTGACGTTTTGATATATACCTCTTGTTATGTCACCAACCACCTAAGGAAAAGGCTGTTTTCCTACATAATCAGGATACAATAAAACATGAAATTTAGCATTGCTTTGATGTTGTTATCTAATATGTAATCCATCTTCAAATTTCACCGACCGTCCACATCACGTTCTCTGTAGCACTTTTCCGATCTGGGATTTGATCAGAATCATCTGTCGCGTTTGGTGCTCCTGCCTGAATTGACTATCATGTCTTCCGTGACACGCGAAGAGAGCAGAGTCGTTTCATAGACGCTTTGGGTTTAGAATTATCCTACGGTCTCTCTAATTCATTTCATTCATTTGACAAACACTTGTTGAGCACCTACTGCATGCCAGGCGCTGGTATCCCAGTAGCAAACAGGACTTCCCATAATAAAATTACCAAGTGGATGGGTGCTAGCGATGCTCTGAGCTTTCCAGTCCTGCCTAGCGAAACATCGGCTCTACCGATCGATCACTCACTGTGTGACGTTGCGTTAGACACTTCCCCTCTCTGGGCTTTAGTTTCATCCTCTGGAAAATGTGCCTGGTGCTAGCTAGTCTTTTCCACTCACAGAGGTTCTGAGAATTTGATGAGACCATATGCGGCGGTGGTGGTAAATACCGAATGCACAGTAAACAAAGTTAACTCATGATTTTTATTATTCTGTGAACCTAGTCAGGGTTTCTACCTTTCAGCACAGCTGACACTGGGGCTGTCCTGTGCACTGTAGGCTGTCGAGCATGATCCTTGACCTCCACCCACTCCATGCCAGGAGCACTCCCTCCTCTAAGTCGTGATGACCACAGACGTCCCCAGACATTGCCCAGTGTGCCCTGGGGAGAATCACCCTTGGGTGAGGACCATGGATCTATAATATGTGATTTTAAAGAATGATTCCAGATTGAAGCAATCTGGAATTAGGAGATCAAACACTCCATATCTACACAAAGAAGGCTTGACAGTTGCTGATGAGCCTAAAGTGGCCCTCTAAGCATCTTTGAGCTTAGGGTCTCTGGTTTCATGGGAAGATTTCCTAGGCTGAGGTCAGACACTCCTTGCCACCCACCTGCCTGGGCCCCCAGAGCACCACCCCTGGCTCATCCTCTGAGCCTACCCGCCCAGCCTCTGTCGCCAGCCCTGAGAACTGGGGCTCAGGTTTCAGCTCTGGGCAGCTGCTGGGAGGCCCGGCCTGGCAGGTGAGGGGCTTGGGAGTGAAGCCTCTTTGATGAAGACTGAGCCTGATAATCCCCATGTCTCTCTTGTTCTTGGCAGAGTGTCCCAGCTCACTCACCTGTGACATCCAGCTCAGGGGCCCAAGAAACGGGGAGTCTGGGTGGGTGGGCGGTCATACAGACATGTGTTCTGTGTGTCTACACCAGTGGTAGTCAACTGGGTGTGTGGGAGGGTGGGGATTTGTCCCCCAGGGGGCATTCGGCAGTGACTAGAAACATTTTTGGTTTGAGGTGCTAGCTACCAGCATATGACAAGTAGAGGCTAGGGATGCTACTAAACATCCTACGATGCACAGGCCGGCCCACGCGCCAGCGAGACTCGTCAGCCCGGATGTCGGGTTGTGTGGGGGTGGAGAGACTCTGGTCGGTGTCAGGGCTGCGTCTCCACACGCGGACCCATCTTCCGCCAAGAGCGTGCACGCGGCCATCTACCGCTACATTCATTTCGTCTTTCCATAAAGCATTTTATTCATTGTCCTTTTCTTATTCCATGATTGCATATTCTCTGTAGATAGTTTAAAAAATAGAGAAAAACACCAGTGAAAATGAAAGTCACCCACGACAACCCCTTGCAGAGGAAATCTCTGCCAAGAGTTTTTAATATCCTCCCCCGACTCTGCCCCCATGTATCTGTGTTCTCATTCATGTATTTAAAGACCCAGAATCATCCAGCGCATTATTTCACTTAATAGATGGGAAGCATCTTTTCGTGTCTTGAAATTCTGTCCTACGTTCTATTTCCTGAGGCGGCTGCCCCATAGTTTAAGTAACGAATGCCCGTCATTGGACTTCCCGGTTGTTCGCGGGTTGGGGCTAAAGTAGCTCCGGGACGGAGCTCTTTGGGACTGAATCTTGCACTCACATTTATTTCCGTAAGATAAGTGGTTGGGGGCAGCATTGCCACATCAGCAAATGTGCTCGTTTTAAAGTATTTTTTCAATGACCACTTACCCACTTCCTACACCTGCCAGGCGGTTGATAATTGCAATGATCAACTACAACGCAATTTGAAAATGCAGTTTGTGAAAAGTTTAAAGGAGGCGCAAAGAGGAGAAGGAAACGTCTCAGTTAGTCCCGCGCTTGGTGCAGTTTGGAGCACACCCTGCCACAGCTTTTTCTGTATGGACACAGACGTGTTCACGAGTTCCACTTCTACGAAATAGGAGGTCCCTCCGTTCTTAAGCATGAAATCCTTTCTAAAGTGAGTAAGACCATTTCTGTTCCCTCTTTTCTCATTTCTGATGACATCAAAAGCTTGGGCCCCTCTTACTCTTATTTTGCCGTTGGTGGTGTGACCTGAGGGTTGAAAATTTCCTCATTCATTTGTTCATTTGGCACATATTGATTGAACACCTGCTGCGTGCCAGACGTTGTTCTCGATGAGCCATGAACAAGACAGACGAGACAGGCAGGCCCTCATGGAGTTTATAACCTAGAACGAAAAGGAGACAGACATTAAACAAGGAAGCATTCTAACACAGGGCATTGGAGAAAAATATAGGAGGACGTGAGTGGACACATAACAAGTGACCGGGGCAGGCTTCCCTACGGAGATGACGTGCGAGCCGAGACTAAAGGGTGCGTTGACACAATTAAGAGACACGGAAGGAAAGAGTGTTCCCAGAGGTGGACACTGTACGTGTCAATGCCCTGACTTGTGAGGAGCTGTCTCTGCGAAGTCCCGATTCTGATACTGGCTGGGACCAAGCTGGGGGTGAGCAGGTGGGACTTGGGCTGGGAGCAGAGACGGTGTCAACGGGACTCCCAAGACTCTGGCCTGGCAAGATGGATGGTGGCGAGGCTCGTGGAGGGCCAGGGTTCCAGGGAACGGATCACAAGTCCAGCTTTGGATGCCTCGAGGTAGCTGTCAGTGCTGGGGAGCTGGGGGGCTGAGAGGTCAGGTGGGCAGTGGGCGAGAGGCTAGAGGACGAACTCAGGATAGCAAAGTGCCACCGAGGGGCAGGCGGAGGTGAGAGCGAGGGGGCCCAATGGCCCGAGCACTGGCTTTGGGGCCTGGTAAACCGGCGCCCAGTTGCCCACCACCCCCGGGCCCCCTACTCCGGTTCTAGACTTGGAGCAGAGCCTGGGGAGGGTCTGTGAGGGCTGCCGGGCTGGGTTCTGCCTCTTTTATCTCGCCTTCCAGAACTTCGAATAGATTTCCGTGTCTATTAAATCCAACACCAGAAAAATGTATAGAAAGATAGCAAATGTTTTTTTCAAACAGAGGGAGAGAGAGAGGGAGGGAGGGAGAGAGAAAAGGAGGGGAGGGGAGAGGAGGGGAGAAGAGAGAGAGAAAGTGGCAAGTGCAGATGACATGCTCCTGAAGCCATGGTGACCGGTGTGACTCAGGAGGGGGTTGCCGATGATATTAATAATAATTCTGTGTGGATATTTCCAGCACGAGTTATTATAAGGGCAAGGCAGCGTGTGTATGTGAGTACGTGCATGGGCGCGAGTGTGTGCATACTTTCGTAGGTGTCTCGATTATGCGTGTGAGCGACTGTGCATGCGTGGGTTGCAGGTGTGTGATTCTGTGTGTGTTGTGCGTGGGTGTGACTGCAGGTGTGTGCACATTCCCGTAGGTGTTCAGAGCTGCGTGTGGACAGTGATGAGTCCCATGTGTGTCCAAGCGTTCCTTTGCATGCATTTGTGTAATCAGCTCTGTGCACCTGCATCCGTGCGTGTGCACATTTGTGTAGGCATTTGAGTCTGCTTGTACATACAAGTGCACGCGATGCTGTTTGTGAGCGGCTCGTGAGCTCGGATGCCGGTGTTTTCATGCATGCGTGCGTGGGTCATGTGTGCGCAGGTCCAGAAGGGTTTGTGCACAGATTTAGGTGTGTGTGCACAAGGGAGCTTGAAGTAAACGTCTAGACATGAAGATCTGTAGTCTAGTTAACGGTCTTGGAACAATTCCCTGATTTTGAGAATGTTCTAGAGTTATGTAAGATGTTACTATCGGGAGGAGCTGAAGAGAGGGAACAAGGGACAGTCTGCGCCATATTTGCAACTTCCTGTAGAGCCTATCATGGTTTAAAAAATAGAAAGGTTAAAGAATCCGGGACTGGGAAACACGAATTTCACACATTTTCATGTTTTCTCAAAACAAGCAGGAGAAAACGCAAAAGAAAAAAATCTAGGCAGCCAACCTATAATTTTTTTTAAAGTAAGATTTAAAATTTTGAGATCACGGTCGATATCTTAAGTCTCCCAGGTGGGGGATGGTGATCCAGGAGCCACGCGTGTTTGGGGGCAGGGGTGGGGGTGGGGGTGAGGAGGCTCAGACCAGACACAGGCATGTGGCCGTCTGGTGACTCGGGAGGACCTGGGAGGAGACGGAGTATGTGCAGAGTGAAGTAAGTGCAGGATTAACCGAATTAGAGAACACGA
>NW_024347793.1:808191-815251 GCF_902729225.1 Pteropus medius | reverse complement strand
GTGGGTCCTGGAGATTTCACACCCAGGGAGCGATTAGAGACAACCACACTGTATCATAAACCTCAAAGTCGGCTAAGAGGATAGATCTTAATTGTTCTCAGAACAACAAAGAAATGGTAATTATGTGACATGATGGAGGTGTCAGCTAACTACGCTGGTCACCATATCGCAACATATAAATATATCAAATCAATAAGGTATATCTTAAACTTACACAATGCTATTTGTCGATTATATAGCAATAAAAACATTTTTTTATAAGACCTCATTCAAATTTCGCTAATTGTCTTATCGATGCCTGATAAAAAATACTATTAAACTAAATTATAGGTCTTATTCAAATCTCACCTATTTCTCCTTTTAATGGGATTAATATTCAATTATTAATCCTCTTATTATTATTAAAATTAATTTAATATAAAATTGCAAAATGAACCTGATTAAATATCAATAGGATTCTGGTCCAGGATCCCACACAGCATTCTGTATCCTCCAATCTGACACAGTCTCTCAGTCTTTCCTTATCTTTCATGACTTCACACTTTTGAAGAGGACTGGTGAGATGTTTTATAGAATGTCCTTCAATTTCGGTTCGTCTGATGTTCGCTCACAATTAGATTGAGATTATGCATTTTGGGGAAGGGAGGACCGGAAGGAAGGGAGGTCAGAAGTGATGAGTTCACGGCACGTGATATCAGAAGGTACACGATATCGACGCGTCTCGTAATTGATGATGTTACTTTTACCCTGATCCCTTGGTGACGGTGACTGGGGCCAGGCGTCTCCACTGGGAAGTTACCATTTTCATTGTTGGAATTCGTAAGTGTCTTGGGGGAGATACTTTGAGACCACGTGCGTGTGTGCGCATGCTCAAACTTTTGCTTCTCAAACTTTAGCCCACTGATGGTAGCATGTGGATAGATTTGGAAGGCAAGCCTTTCCAAGCTGACTCTCGAGTTTGTCATTTAGGCACTGTGGGTGCCCCACCCATGTCCCCTCAGCCTACCCTAGACATGACCTGCTGTCAGTTCCAGAACCTTGCAAGTTGGGGGTGTTCTCCAGTCGGGGCACTGAACTTGGCCAGCACGTTGGATGGGGGAGCCAGTGCCGCAAGAGGACCCCTCAACCAATGGGACACGGCAATTGATGGATAAAGGGGGGACAACCCTGAGGACACACTGGGAGGTCTTCCCGAGCCCCCCGCGGGCACGAGCCCCTGTTGTCCACAGTGGTCACCGCCTGCATCGCCCCTTCCATGCCCGGTCTCATTTCCTGCCCCTCTCGTGTTCCTTCTGCTCCCACATTGACTATTTGTCCCCGGACCCCTGTCCCAGGGGCTGCTGCAAAGGGCTGGTGTTCGGGGCACTCTCATGAGTTCCAGTTGGGATTTGGGCGTTTTTTGTTTTTTTTTTAACAGCTTTATGGAAATATAATTCATATACTATATAATTCCACCTTTAAAGTGTACAATTTATACTGTTTTTTTTTTCTGTCTGTTTTCCACATACTCACAGAGATATGCCACTGGCGCCACAATCTAATTTGGAACGTTTTCATCCCCTGAGAGAGACTCTATCTTTATTAGTAGTCCCTCCCTGTCCCTGACTCCCCAGGCCACTCACCCACTTCCTGTCTCTGGATGTGCCTGTGCTGGACCCTGCGTGGTCTTTTATGCCTGGCTTCTGTCACTCAGCATCATATCTTCGAGGTCCATCCACGTCGTAGCGTGTGTCAGAGTTTTACTCCTTTTCATGGCTGAGTAATATTCCGGTGTCCAGATGGACCACACTCATCTGCTGATGGACCTCGTTTGGATTACTTGCATTTTTGGCCGCTGTGAATAGTGCTGCCATGAACATCGATGGGCACGTTTTCGTGTAGATGCAGCTTTTCATTTGTCTTGTGTGTAGACAGGAGTGGAATGCTGGATCGTGTCGGAATTCCACATTTAACTTGCTGAGGAGGGGGATGCTCTGAGTCCCCAGCTGGAACCACTGTCTCCGATGATCTGTTTCTTATAGAATCGCTGGTTCACATTTCCCACTGGGAGGCCGGCCCCCAGGACAGGGACATCCCTCTGTCCCCAGGGTCTAGCCCAGTGCCTGGCATGCAGCGGGTGCTGGGTGAATATCTGTTGTTACAGAGAGGAGGTAAGGCTCCTGGAGAGCTTAGCACGGTGCCAGGAGCACCCCACACCTGTGACCGCTGATCCCACTGCCAGAGGCCCTGGGCTGGGGAGGCCTGGGCCCGGACCCCGTTCACTTTCCGTGCTTGGTCGTTGGGGTCTCTCTGTCTCTCTGTCTCTCTCTCTCATATCTCTCCTCTCCTCTCCTGCCACCTTCTTCTCCCTGTCCCGTCTCTCTCGGTCCTTCCCGACTCTCCCTGGGGAGACTCCGTGCCTGCCTCTGTCTGTCGTATCTTCCCCGTTTCTGTCTCGTTTTTCCTCTCCTTCCTCTCCTGACTTTCGGTCTGTCTTGAGCTCCATCTTGCTCACTCTGTCCTCTCTCTGTCTCTCGCCGCTGTCTCTGCCTCTCTGGGGGGCCCCCTCCCGACTCCCTGCCCATCTCCATGCCCTTTAAGTGCAAACAGGAGGGAACTGCAGTCCACAGGTCTGGGGAACCCCCCCCCCACACACAGACCCTTGGTTGCCAGGGCGCTGGGGCCCAGGAGGGGCTGAGGGCTCATTACCCTAATGGCATCTGTGGAGGGCGCCCAGCCAGCCTAGGAAATGGGCCACTTAAGCCTTCTGGAGCTAATGGCGGCCTTCGGCCACTTCCCCCTGCTGCTTTCTAGGCTGTGCTGGGAGACTGAAGATGGGGAGAGGGGAGGAGGAGCAGGAGGTGGAGCTGTGGGCTGAACAGTTGGGGGGAGAGAGAAGGGTGCTGGAGAGGGAGGGCTGGGGCTGGAGGGGAGGTCAGGTGGGAGGGGGCTGCATCTCCTTCTCAGCCTGGAGTGTCCTGGGAAAATGTACTCCGCTGGCTGGGGGGCAGGGAGGCTGTGCCCCAAACCTCAGAAGCAGGGCCCCCACACGCTTGCATGGCACCTACACATTCCTTCTCGGGGGCACCCCAGAGCCACACACACCCTTGGTCACACGCACCCCCACGCTGCTCTGGAAGTTCTTGGGACCTCCCCCACTACAGGCCCCTGGGACCCGCAGAGCCACAAACATGGGCCATAGACACAGTCCGGCCAGGAGAGGTGCCTCAGGCCACACGCAAAGGTCTTTGCACAGGATTCGACATAGAGAAGCAACATGCACGACACTTGGCTTGTCCAAGCACACACAGTCACAGACACACGGACACATGACCACATATGTGTGCACACACTCGCACAGCACGAACACACGAACATGTGTTCATACATGTGTGCGCACACTCACACAGTCACAGACACACAGACATGTGTCCACACACATGCACACACTCACACAGCATGGACACATGAACATATGTCCCCCACACATGTGCACACACAGAGCCACAGACGCACAAACACGTGTCCACACACATGTGCACACACTCACACAGCATGGACACATGAACACGTGTTAATACATGTGTGCACACACTCGCACAGACACAGACACAGGACACGTGTCCACACATGTGTGCACACAGCTACACAGTCACAAACACACGGACACATTTCCACATACAGTGTCACACAGCACGGATATAGGACACTTGTCCATACACATATTCACAGACACAGTGACAGACACACAGACACGTGTCCACACACATGTGCACACACTCACACAGCACAGACTCAGGACACGTGTCCACACACATGTGCACACACCTACACAGTCACAGACACACAGACACATGTCCACATGTGTGTGCACACTCATACAACACAGATATAGACACTTGTCCACACACACGTGCACACACTCACACAGTCACAGACACAGGACACATGTCCATACACACGTGCACACACTCACACAGTCACAGACACACGGACACGTGTCCACACAGTGTCACAGGCCCACAGAAACTTGTCCATATACATGTTCACACTCACATTTACTTGGCCACAGGCACATGTACACATGAACACACATGTTTATATGACACGGCCATGTACTTACATCCATACACACGCTCCCACACATGCATGCACAAACACAGGCACATATACACACATCCGCACACATGATCAAAGAGACATGTCACAAATACATACAGGAACATGTGCTCGCCCACATACGGTCACAGGAGTATATCACAAATACAACCACATACGTGCTCACCGACACATTGTACACACGTCCACACTCAGGCGCACACCTGGTTATATGTGATCACACGTCCATACACGCATGATCACAGATGTCATCAACACGACCACATGCTGGGACACGGGCCCAGACCCTTACCTGTGGCAACAGACAGACAGATCGTAGTGCACTCACACTCACACTCACACACTCACACTCACACACGGAGTAAAAGCAAAGCCTGCTTCACTCGCGTAGCACCAGGAGACACAGAACCCCAGGGACATGCTCCCACAAAGGCTCACACACTCCCGCAGGCTGCACGTGCACCTCTGGCATGGAGCCACCGAACATCGACACCCGTGGGCTGCGAGTTCCCCTTCACGGACCGTCAGGCCCTCGGTCGAGTGCAAACCATCACGAAAGCACACGCAGAAACAGACATGCGTTACAAATGACACACGCGACTGCAGCCAGCCACACGGGACTGTCCCCGACCTCAGCGCACCACACGAGGTGCCAGGCTGGAAAGCAAGCCCGGCCTGGCCTGAGCCGCCAGGTTCTCCCAGAGAAGCTGGCCATCTGGATTTTCATGTGAAACCATTTAAAGAGGAAAATAGCGTGCAGCCCAAACCGGCACAACTGCCTTCACTTTGCGAAGGGCCCCCACTAACAGCTGGACCAGCCCCGGCCTCTGTGAGCCTCCCACTTGTCCTCTGGGAAACTCAGTCATAACAGTTCTCTTCCCAAGGGCTCGTGTGAGGCACTGCGGTGTGAAGCCGGCTCAGCCGGCCAGCGGAGGGAGGGCTCTGGCTGCCCGGCTCGCCCTGTTCTTTCTGGGTGGGTGGGAGGAGGCTTGTGCTAGAGGGACCTGGTTTTGAGACCAGCCTCCGCCTCCCCAGGAAACCGAGCTCTTCATTTCCTGCGGTTTTAAAGCAGCTGGAGCAAAGGCCTCCATCCCTTCCATGCAGCCCCACCCAGGAGCCCTCCCCTCTCCTGTGCTCCTCCAAATACACTGGGCTTCAGTTCACTTCTAAGCTCAAGAAACTTCTCTCTCTTGCAGACTTTGGACGAAGTCGCTTACCCTCTCTCAGAGCCTCTGTTTCATATCTGTAAAGTGGGAGATTATCAGGCAGGGGCAGTCCCCTTGCCCTCTGCCCTTCCCCCCCCCCCCCATCTCCCCATTTCCCCCTCTAATCCTAGGGCCCACTGGGAATTCCAGTAGGACTTCATTGTTCTCTGAGATAATAGGCCAGCTCACGTACTGGGTTTAAGCAATTGGGGGCTCCATTGTTAAGAGGTGCCTCCCCCACAGCTTCTCCCTCCCCACCCTTGTTCATATACATAGCCTTGCTCCCTACAGACAATACAATGCTGTCCTAAGAGTTGCCACTTGGTCAATTCCAGAGACAGGATTATTGCTCTACAGACCTCACATGACTGGTCTTCTTGGCTCCAACTTCTACTTCTCTGTCCTCCTCTCTCTCCTGCCTGCTGCCCAGCCCCTCTCCCTTCCCTCAGCCAGGGGAGGGCAGGAAGCCCTCCCAACTTCGGTTTCCTCGTTTAGGAAGTGGTCGTGTGATTGGTCCCAAATTCAAGGGCAAGGTTGTGATGAGGTTCGATGGCATGTTCCAGGTGGGTCAGGGGCCTGGCAGAGGGGAGCTGGCCTGCTCTAAATGGGGACGAGAAGGGAATTCCACACCGGGCTCATTGGCTTAGCAGTGTGGACAGGGCTATGGGGACCTCAATATGTGGGGGCTCATAGGGGTGAAGGGAAGGAGCAGATAATGAGTCTCCGGAGAGAATCCCAGGGAAGGGATGCATGCCGCCAGATACCTGGGCCCCCCATGGCCCAGTCAAGTTGACACACGGAGGTTGTCCCTCACATGAGACTCATTCGGCTCTTCACTACATCCAGACTTCACAAGCGAGACCCGGAAGCACCGAGAGGGCTAGTGGTTTATCCGACGTCCTACGACAGTTAAGTGACAAGCCTGAGATTTGAACCCAGCTACCAAAGCTTGTGCTCCTAACCACCGGGCTACCGAGCCTTGCGGTGTGAACTGAGCAAATGTAGTAGGCTCTTGGGCATGTCAGCCTTACTTCCTCGAATGAAGGAAAGAGGTTTCTAGAAGGGAGTCGAGACACTTTCATTCACTCGCTCACTCATTCATTCATTCATTCATACAGTTAATGCCTTTCCTCGACACCACAGCTTGTGGACTGTGGACAGACCGATGGCTAAGACCTGGCTTGGAGAAAAGTAGAAAGAACGAAAAAGATTTCTGAAGGGACATTCCGTAGACTTTACTGCTTCCTCGCCTGGGTGGGGACACGTCAAGAGGCAACTGGGGTGGGGCCAGGTTGAGCGACGGGTGAAGGGGCAAGTCCGGGGGCCTGCTCCGGGACGCTGCCTTCCTGTGCACCATGCCCGTGAGTGCTCATGACAACCCAGGAGGCGGGTGCCGCTCTAACACCCATTTTACAGATGAGAACACTGAGGCCAGCACCGGACACCGCCTGCCCCGTACCACAAGTGGCCCCCGACAGGCATCGGCTGCGATTGTTGGTGTGTAGAGGGGACCTACTATGTTCCAAGCCCCACGGTGAGGCCTTGTTTTGTTGAATCCTCCCGTGATCCTCCACGAGACAGCGCTGTTATTATCCCATTTCACAGGCGAGGAAGTCGAGGCTCAGAGGGAGAGAGCCACCTGCTCAGTGTCATGCAGCGAGGCTGAGTCCACCAGGCCACCTGGGAGAGAAGGAGAGAGAAACCCAGTCTTCAGCGGTGACCAGAGGGTGGGGAGGGGGGAGGTAGGTGGGGTAGAG
>NW_024347793.1:800321-808180 GCF_902729225.1 Pteropus medius | reverse complement strand
TGGGAGGTCTTCCCGAGCCCCCCGCGGGCACAAGCCCCTGTTGTCCATAGTGGTCACTGCCTGCATCGCCCCTTCCATGCCCGGTCTCGTTTCCTGCCCCTCTTGTGTTCCTTCTGCTCCCATATTGACTATTTGTCCCTGGACCCCTGTCCCAGGGGCTGCTGCAAAGGGCTGGTGTTTGGGGCACTCTCATGAGTTCCAGTTGGGATTTGGGCATTTTTTGTTTTTTTTTAACAGCTTTATGGAAATATAATTCATATACTATATAATTCCACCTTTAAAGTGTACAATTCATACTGGTTTTTTTTTTCTGTCTGTTTTCCACATATCCACAGAGATATGCCACTGGCGCCACAATCTAATTTGGAACGTTTTCATCCCCTGAGAGAGACTCTATCTTTATTAGTAGTCCCTCCCTGTCCCTGACCCCCCAGGCCACTCACCCACTTCCTGTCTCTGGATGTGCCTGTGCTGGACCCTGCGTGGTCTTTTATGCCTGGCTTCTGTCACTCAGCATCATGTCTTCGAGGTCCATCCACGTCGTAGCGTGTGTCAGAGTTTTACTCCTTTTCATGGCTGAGTAATATTCCGGTGTCCAGATGGACCACACTCATCTGCTGATGGACCTCGTTTGGATTACTTGCATTTTTGGCCGCTGTGAATAGTGCTGCCATGAACATCGATGGGCACGTTTTCGTGTAGACGCAGCTTTTCATTTGTCTTGTGTGTAGACAGGAGTGGAATGCTGGATCGTGTCGGAATTCCACATTTAACTTGCTGAGGAGGGGGATGCTCTGAGTCCCCAGCTGGAACCACTGTCTCCGATGATCTGTTTCTTATAGAATCGCTGGTTCACCTTTCCCACTGGGAGGCCGGCCCCCAGGACAGGGACATCCCTCTGTCCCCAGGGTCTAGCCCAGTGCCTGGCATGCAGCAGGTGCTGGGTGAATATCTGTTGTTACAGAGAGGAGGTGAGGCTCCTGGAGAGCTTAGCACGGTGCCAGGAGCACCCCACACCTGTGACCGCTGATCCCGCTGCCAGAGGCCCTGGGCTGGGGAGGCCTGGGCCCGGACCCCGTTCACTTTCTGTGCTTGGTCTTTGCGGTCTCTCTGTCTCTCTGTCTCTCTCTCTCATATCTCTCCTCTCCTCTCCTGCCACCTTCTTCTCCCTGTCCCGTCTCTCTCAGTCCTTCCTGACTCTCCCTGGGGAGACTCCGTGCCTGCCTCTGTCTGTCGTATCTTCCCCGTTTCTGTCTCGTTTTTCCTCTCCTTCCTCTCCTGACTTTCGGTCTGTCTTGAGCTCCATCTTGCTCACTCTGTCCTCTCTCTGTCTCTCGCCGCTGTCTCTGCCTCTCTGGGGGGCCCCCTCCCGACTCCCTGCCCATCTCCATGCCCTTTAAGTGCAAACAGGAGGGAACTGCAGTCCACAGGTCTGGGGAACCCCCCCCCCACACACAGACCCTTGGTTGCCAGGGCGCTGGGGCCCAGGAGGGGCTGAGGGCTCATTACCCTAATGGCATCTGTGGAGGGCGCCCAGCCAGCCTAGGAAATGGGCCACTTAAGCCTTCTGGAGCTAATGGCGGCCTTCGGCCACTTCCCCCTGCTGCTTTCTAGGCTGTGCTGGGAGACTGAAGATGGGGGGGAGAGGAGGGAGGGAGCAGAGGGGAGCTGGGGGAAGGAAATGAAGTGGGGGAGAGAATAAGTAAGCGGGGAGGGAGGACTGGAAGGGAGGGAGGTCAGGTGGGAGGGGGCTGCATCTCCTTCTCAGCCTGGAGTGTCCTGGGAAAATGTACCCGGCTGGCTGGGGGGCAGGGAGGCTGTGCCCCAAACCTCAGAAGCAGGGCCCCCACACGCTTGCATGGCACCTACACATTCCTTCTCGGGGGCACCCCAGAGCCACACACACCCTTGGTCACACGCACCCCCACGCTGCTCTGGAAGTTCTTGGGACCTCCCCCACTACAGGCCCCTGGGACCCGCAGAGCCACAAACATGGGCCATAGACACAGTCCGGCCAGGAGAGGTGCCTCAGGCCACACGCAAAGGTCTTTGCACAGGATTCGACATAGAGAAGCAACATGCACGACACTTGGCTTGTCCAAGCACACACAGTCACAGACACACGGACACATGACCACATATGTGTGCACACACTCGCACAGCACGAACACACGAACATGTGTTCATACATGTGTGCGCACACTCACACAGTCACAGACACACAGACATGTGTCCACACACATGCACACACTCACACAGCATGGACACATGAACATATGTCCCCCACACATGTGCACACACAGAGCCACAGACGCACAAACACGTGTCCACACACATGTGCACACACTCACACAGCATGGACACATGAACACGTGTTAATACATGTGTGCACACACTCGCACAGACACAGACACAGGACACGTGTCCACACATGTGTGCACACAGCTACACAGTCACAAACACACGGACACATTTCCACATACAGTGTCACACAGCACGGATATAGGACACTTGTCCATACACATATTCACAGACACAGTGACAGACACACAGACACGTGTCCACACACATGTGCACACACTCACACAGCACAGACTCAGGACACGTGTCCACACACATGTGCACACACCTACACAGTCACAGACACACAGACACATGTCCACATGTGTGTGCACACTCATACAACACAGATATAGACACTTGTCCACACACACGTGCACACACTCACACAGTCACAGACACAGGACACATGTCCATACACACGTGCACACACTCACACAGTCACAGACACACGGACACGTGTCCACACAGTGTCACAGGCCCACAGAAACTTGTCCATGTACATGTTCACACTCACATTTACTTGGCCACAGGCACATGTACACATGAACACACATGTTTATATGACACAGCCATGTACTTACATCCATACACACGCTCCCACACATGCATGCACAAACACAGGCACATATACACACATCCACACACATGATCAAAGAGACATGTCACAAATACATACAGGAACATGTGCTCGCCCACATACGGTCACAGGAGTATATCACAAATACAACCACACACGTGCTCACCGACACATTGTACACACGTCCACACTCAGGCACACACCTGGTTATATGTGATCGCACGTCCATACACACATGATCACAGATGTCATCAACACAACCACATGCTGGGACACGGGCCCAGACCCTTACCTGTGGCAACAGAAGACAGATCGTAGTGCACTCACACTCACACTCACACACTCACACTCACACATGGAGTAAAAGCAAAGCCTGCTTCACTCGCGTAGCACCAGGAGACACAGAACCCCAGGGACATGCTCCCACAAAGGCTCACACACTCCCGCAGGCTGCACGTGCACCTCTGGCACGGAGCCACCGAACATCGACACCCGTGGGCTGCGAGTTCCCCTTCACAGACCGTCAGGCCCTCGGTCGAGTGCAAACCATCACGAAAGCACACGCAGAAACAGACATGCGTTACAAATGACACACGCGACTGCAGCCAGCCACACGGGACTGTCCCCGACCTCAGCGCACCACACGAGGTGCCAGGCTGGAAAGCAAGCCCGGCCTGGCCTGAGCCGCCAGGTTCTCCCAGAGAAGCTGGCCATCTGGATTTTCATGTGAAACCATTTAAAGAGGAAAATAGCGTGCAGCCCAAACCGGCACAACTGCCTTCACTTTGCGAAGGGCCCCCACTAACAGCTGGACCAGCCCCGGCCTCTGTGAGCCTCCCACTTGTCCTCTGGGAAACTCAGTCATAACAGTTCTCTTCCCAAGGGCTCGTGTGAGGCACTGCGGTGTGAAGCCGGCTCAGCCGGCCAGCGGAGGGAGGGCTCTGGCTGCCCGGCTCGCCCTGTTCTTTCTGGGTGGGTGGGAGGAGGCTTGTGCTAGAGGGACCTGGTTTTGAGACCAGCCTCCGCCTCCCCAGGAAACCGAGCTCTTCATTTCCCTGCGGGTCTTTTGTGCTGAGCTGGAGTAAAGGCTCCCCCATCCCTCTTCCATGCAGCCCCCCACCCAGGAGCCCCTCCCCTCCCCCTCTCCTGTGCTCTGGGGTCACACCGACGTGGCTTCCAGTCATGGCTTCAACTTGTTCTGTGACTTTGGACGAGTCGCTACCCTCCCCAGGAGCCCCCTGTTTCCCTATCATCTGTATGGGAGATTCTATCAGGGCAACTTGCCCCCTCTGCCCTTCCCCCCCCCATCTCCTCATTTCCCCACCCTGTGGGGCCCACTGGGAATTGTGGGACTCCCTCACACAGCCTCTCATGAGATAAGGCTAGGCCAGCCTGCCCCACTTCCTGCCTGGCTAATTGGGGCTCCGACAGCCAAGAGGTGCCTCCCCCAGGCAGCCCCCACCTGTCTGTTCTCTGTTGCTGCCAGCCTCAGCCTCCCCACAGACAATGCCAGGAGCCGCCGGGACCTAAGAGCTGCTGTAATTTGGTCAATTCAGCCCCAAGAGACAGTGGGATTACGTTTCATTAACATCAGTGACCCCACGCCACTTGTCTTTCTCAGCTCTCACCATCGTCCTCCCCCTCTGCCTCCCCCCGCCGCCCAGCCCCTCTCCCTTCCCTCAGCCAGGGGAGGGCAGGAAGCCCTCCCAACTTCGGTTTCCTCGTTTAGGAAGTGGTCGTGTGATTGGTCCCAAATTCAAGGGCAAGGTTGTGATGAGGTTCGATGGCATGTTCCAGGTGGGTCAGGGGCCTGGCAGAGGGGAGCTGGCCTGCTCTAAATGGGGACGAGAAGGGAATTCCACACCGGGCTCATTGGCTTAGCAGTGTGGACAGGGCTATGGGGACCTCAATATGTGGGGGCTCATAGGGGTGAAGGGAAGGAGCAGATAATGAGTCTCCGGAGAGAATCCCAGGGAAGGGATGCATGCCGCCAGATACCTGGGCCCCCCATGGCCCAGTCAAGTTGACACACGGAGGTTGTCCCTCACATGAGACTCATTCGGCCCTTCACGACATCCAGACTTCACAAGCGAGACCCGGAAGCACCGAGAGGGCTAGTGGTTTATCCGACGTCCTACGACAGTTAAGTGACAAGCCTGAGATTTGAACCCAGCTCCCAAAGCTTGTGCTCCTAACCACCGGGCTACCGAGCCTTGCGGTGTGAACTGAGCAAATGTAGTAGGCTCTTGGGCATGTCCGCCTTACTTCCTCGAATGAAGGAAAGAGGTTTCTAGAAGGGAGTCGAGACACTTTCATTCACTCACTCGCTCACTCATTCATTCATTCATTCATTCATACAGTTAATGCCTTTCCTCGACACCACAGCTTATGGACTGTGGACAGACCGATGGCTAAGACCTGGCTTGGAGAAAAGTAGAAAGAATGAAAAAGATTTCTGAAGGGACATTCTGTAGACTTTACTGGTTCCTCGCCTGGGTGGGGACACATCAAGAGGCAACTGGGGTGGGGCCAGGCTGAGTGACGGGTGAAGGGGCAAGTCCGGGGGGGCCTGCCCCGGGACGCTGCCTTCCTGTGCACCATGCCCGTGAGTGCTCATGACAACCCAGGAGGCAAGTGCCGCTCTAACACCCATTTTACAGATGAGAACACTGAGGCCAGCGCCGGACACCGCCTGCCCCGTACCACAGGTGGCCCCCGACAGGCATCGGCTGCGATTGTTGGTGTGTAGAGGGGACCTACTATGTTCCAAGCCCCACGGTGAGGCCTTGTTTTGTTGAATCCTCCCGTGATCCTCCACGAGACAGCGCTGTTATTATCCCATTTCACAGGCGAGGAAGTCGAGGCTCAGAGGGAGAGAGCCACCTGCTCAGTGTCATGCAGCGAGGCTGAGTCCACCAGGCCACCTGGGAGAGAAGGAGAGAGAAACCCAGTCTTCAGCGGTGACCAGAGGGTGGGGAGGGGAGGTGGGGTCGAGGCTGTCAAAGATGATGACTGGAAGGAAAATTAACTTGGGGTGATAATAATCAAAAAATAGAGTACATACAACGTATTATGGAATTGTACAATTTGGAAACTACAAGACATTTTACACTGCATCACCCTGATGAGAAAAAAAAAAAAAAGGAACTCAGTCCTCGGGACATTCTGGTAGGTTCAGTGGGTGGGGGCAGGGAGCAAAGAGACAGACGTGGGGAGTTAAAGCGTGAGCCCCACCGCCCCGCTGTCCCATCTCTCTGTGTATTTAGCCTTCAGATGGTGACAGTTTGATTGTGCAGAGCTAAGAATATTCCCGAACAATGCCGAGTGGCCTCGAGATGCAGGGAAGTGAGTAGGAGAGAGGAGAAAGGGGAAGGGAGGGACGAAAGTCTCACCCTTCACTCACGATTGCGCCCCAAGTGTCCCCCGTGTGTAGCTTCTGCCTCCCTGCATTTCCATGGCAGAGATAACGAGACAGCTTTGTCACCATCTCCTGACCGAGAAAGCAACTTCTGTATTTACAGTGCTGGGCGAAGTGCGGCGGGGTATGGGGACACTCAGAGTGTCGGGGTTCGAAGCCCCACTCCCCCGCTGGCCAATGGTGCGGCTTCACATCTGGGCCTCGGTTTCACTGTCTGTATAATGGAATTAGTAATCGTACCTCACAGGGCAGACGGGAGGATGAAATGCATTACAGGAGTGTTTAGGAGGGTTTCGATAAACATCACCTCACGCGGACATGAGGATCGAGGTGTGTGAAATAGACTCTAAGGACCCCCAGATGGCAGGAATTGGGAGAGGGACTCCGGCGTGACCTCATCCTAACTGGATGAAAATGGCAAAGATACGGTGGAGCGGCGAGTTCTTGGCTACCGCTGACCTCGCCTGGTAATCAAAGAATTGTCACCATGGTCCACGGAGAATAAACATAATTATTGTCCCTACAATACCGAGAGAACAAATAATTTAGTTAAAAGTATTTGTCAATAGCAAAATAAAAGTCCTCTTAGCTGTTGCAGGGGCCAGTGTGGGGGTGAAGCGAGCAAGCTTGTTTATGAAATTAACCTCTCTCCCTCCCTCTCTCTCTCTCTCTCTCTCTCTCTCACTCTCTCTCATGCAACACCCAGAGTAACTTAAATCTGAGCCTTAGTCTCCCCAACTGCGAAATGGGCATAAGGAGACACCCAACCCCCATAGAGTCAGTTACAATAAAGAAATTATTGAAAAACCCAGTTGAAGGACCCAGCATTATTTTTCTAACTAATTATTTTTCTAACTAATTATTCATTATTTTTCTAACTAATTTTTCATTGAAAAAGCGATACCGGCTCATAGAGGACACCAACCATATCAGAAATGCCTTATTTATTATTTTAAAAAGACTCGAAGTAAATATTCTATATTCTTACCATTTTTAATGGGTTTTAATTGCGAAACGAACGCTTGGCTCATCCAGATTCAATCTATGACAAAAGAGAGTACCATGAAAAACAGGGCTCTCTCCCACCTGTTCGAAAAAGAATCCATGGCTTTTTATTTTATTTTTAGTTACCTCGATTACCTTGAACTTCATCTGCGTAGAAGGCAGTCTAATCTAGTTACTGCTAGAAATTACCTTCTTCATAGTGTCTCCTATTTGATCCCAGCAATTCCCCGAGTGTATCTATTTTCACATGTCTACCTGCGCAAAGAACAGCCAGACCCATCTGTTGTTTGCTTTTTTTTTTTTAAACTCTAAATGTCTGGGGAGGGGGCTCTTTCTACGTCGGCACATCCCCTGGCCCCTCCCTAACCGTGTTCGGGGTGGCACGCTTCATCGAAACGAACCGTAGGAGAAAAGAGGTTTCTGCATTAAAGCCACAATCCTCTTGCCCCGCAAGCTATACGTTTGGGATAGTTTCGAAAATAGAAACTCAACCCGTATAAAAGTGGATGAATGGAA